>NW_021703767.1:134347357-134383930 GCF_005190385.1 Monodon monoceros
GAGGTAGGGGAGGGGAGGGGAAGAGGGGAGGGGAAGGGGAGGGGAAGGGGAGGGGAAGTGGGTGATGGGGAGGGGGAAGGAAGGAAGAAAGAAAGGAAGAAAGGAAGGAAGGAAGGAAGAAAGAAAGAAAGAAAGAAAGAAAAGAAAGGAAAGGAAAGAAAGGAAAGAAAGAAAGGAAGGAAGGAAGGAAGGAAGGAAGAAAACAAGGTATATCTGGAGAATTAAATAAGAAGCCAGAAAATCATTAAAAAGGGCAAAATCGAAGAAGTCCAGAAAGATAATCAGAAAGGGGGCCAGAAAAGGAAGAGCTGGCATATCAGGCACTTCCCCATCCCGGTCTGTCCCATTCCACCCCACCTTCGCTGCCTCCTGGTCTACTGATCACTTCCCAAAGGCCTCCACTACACTCAATTTTGAAAATCACAGGCTTTGGGTTAGAGAACTTTAAGTGGACCATAGAAGGACCATAGCTTGAAAAGAAAACTCACCATGAGGAGTAGAACATTACACCACCTGACCAGAAAAAGAAACTCATGATGCTTGATACTCCAAGAAGCCAACAAGATGCACAATTTGATCTCTCTACAAAAATGGCTAGCTTCAGGTGGTATGCTTATCTACCTGGAAAAGGTAAGAGAATCAACTGAAAAGCTGTGATGATAGAGTCAGAAAGTGACTGGTTACAAAATACACACAAAACATCAACAGCTTTTCTATTTACCAGAAATTGTCTGGTGGCAAAAATACACATACATACATACACACACACACACACACACACACAGGAAAATCCTATTCACAACAATAAAAAATAAAATACTGTGTGACTGACTAGAAGACCAAATGACAAATCTTCTGATATCTATGGAGAAAGAATAGGTCATTCATTAAGGAGTACTGAGAAAACTAGCTGATCAAAAACCTTAGAATTTTTTAGGGACTTCCCTGGTGGCACAGTGGGTGAGACTCTGAGCTCCCAATGCAGGGGGCCTGGGTTTGATCCCTGGTCAGGGAACTAGATCCCACATGCATGCCTCAACTAAGAGTTTGCATACCACAACTGAGAAGCCGGCAAGCCACAACTAAGGACCCCACATGCCGCAACTAAGGAGCACACATGCTGCAACTAAGGAGACTGCAACTGCAACTAAGGAGCCGCCGGCTGCAACTAAGTAGCCCACTGGCCCCAACTAAGGAGCAGGCGAGACACAACTAAAGAGCATGCAAGCCACAACTAAGGAGCCTACTGGCTGCAACTAAGGAGTCCACCGGCCACAACTAAGAAGCAGGCAAGCCACAACTAAGGAGCATGACTGCCACAACTAAGACCAAGCACAACCAAAATAAATTAATTTAATTTAATTTTTAAAAAGCTTAGAATTTTTTGTACCACTTCACAATATGCCACTCAACATGTTCTGGAATAACTGCAAACCCAAAGTTTTAAATTTAAACTACGAAAACGGTTGAATATATAAAATAATAGCTATATAACCATAAGGTAGGAAAAGCTCTACAAGATAAATAAAAGAAGAGCAAGATCTAACTACATAAAATGTTAAAAACTGTAAGAAAACAAAAAAAAAAGTGATAAAGTCACATATACCCAAATAAAGCTATTAAAATAAAGAAAGATAAGATAATACCCAATAACAATAGGTACAGGGCCTCTCAAACAGTTTTGTAGTAAAGGGTAAAGTGGTACAACCTTCCTTGTGGGCAATTTAGCCAAATGTAACAAAACTGTTAAATTATCTTTTGACCTGCTAATTCCACTCACCACAGTTTATCCTAAATTAACAATAATGCACAGGCACAAAGGGACATGAGCTATCAATACAATAATATTCAGTGTATCACTTCTCATCAGAAAGATTGAGAGAAATCTAGGTGTCCAAGGATGGAGGACTACTTACAGCCCATTCATACAATGAAATAGTATGGAGTGACCAAAAAGTATGCGGAAAAGTAGTAACAGAAGAACATAAAATATTAAATGAAAAATAAATGCAAGCAACAAAATAGCAAGAATCACTTTTAGTTAAAAAAGACAGGGCTTCCCTGGTGGTGCAGTGGTTAAGAATCCACCTGCCAATGCAGGGGACACGGGTTCGAGCCCTAGTCCAGGAAGACCCCACATGCCGTGGAGCAACTAAGCCCGTGTGCCACAACTACTGAGCCTGTGCTCTAGAGCCCACAAGCCACAACTACTGAGCCCACATGCTACAACTACTGAAGCCCATGCACCTAGAGCCCATGCTCCACAAGGGAAGCCACTGCAATGAGAAGCCCACACACCGCAACAAGGAGTAGCCCCCACTCGCCACAACTAGAGAAAGCCCACGCAACAATGAAGACACAACACAGCCAAAATAATAAAATAATTTTTTTAAAATTAGGTATTATTTACATATACACATGTTTAGCTGTGTATAGCTACAATTTACATACACACAACACAGGATAAATAAATTAAAATTAACTCTAAATTAGTTAAGAGAAATGCAGATTGGAGAAGTGAGGCAATTTATCCCAATCCTCCCCACACCGTACACATTGACCTATCAAAATAAGCATTCTTACCCCAAGATTCTTGGACTTCATGAAGAAAAAGAAGTCTAGTTTAATGAATGCAGCAGACAAAAACCAACATAGTGGTACCATCTGCCCATCTCCTATAAAATCCACCTTCACCCCCAAATCCTACAAGGGATCCAGGGCAATCAATCCACTATCTCACCCCAAGATGGCAAGAGATACAGTGTTAGTAACTCCTCTTGGATTCCTGCAACAACTCCAAAGGTAGCATTCTGGGAAACTCTCAAGGGGTTGATTCTGATCCCCACTGGTTATCAGCAAACAAAATGCTTGCCTCTGCAGCCAGAGCCTGTGAGTTGGGCTCAGTCTTCATCCCAACTCCATCAGAAGGCAGTGCATCTCCCCCAAGGTGGTCATATCAGAAGTGGGAGCTTACTTCTCACTGATCTAATTATTCTGAAGACCCCACTATTTGGAAGTGGAGACCTCATTACTTTAGGTTCAACCTTTTTATCTTACTTAGGGACAAAACTTTTAGTAACACTAAAACATAAAACATTCCCGCTAACCAACATTTGTTACTTAGCTTTCTAAACTAGTACTTGTACTACAAACCTGACTTTATTTTCAGCCTCTCCAAGCACGATAACCCTTGAAGAGAACTTTAAGAACTATCCAACAGTCCACGTGATTATTTTTGATAATTCATTTTTATAAAATTTCCACAATAAGCATTACTTTTTGTAATAGGAAAAAAAACCACCTTTTTTCTAATGGCTATCTAAATTATCATACTGTGATTATTTGACCTAAGATATTCACCCATGGCAGCATTTTCTTTAGACAGATATACCACAACTAGTTTATCGTAATTATCATATATAACTAAATCCAATCAATTTTAAAAAGTAAATCATTCTTCTAAATATAGACTTCATGACCCATAAAAAGGTCAAGATAAGCATTCTTGTCAATACAAATTTATGAAAATTTGCAATCCTCTGTAATGACTATTTCAAATCTCTTTTGTTTCAAAACAAGTTGTCCAATAACCGACTTTCCTGGGCAATTGAGTTAAAAAAATAATAAATCTGAAATTATTAAATATTTTCATTGAGTCAGCCACAGATACAACATGCAGCACAGAACAATGACTGAATGATATTATCTTTAGATGTTTTTCATCCAAACTAATGGAAATTTAATGAGCACCTACTGCATGCCAGGCCCTATAGATGCTAAAGATACCAAATGCTAACACACAGATCCTATATTCCAGTTCTCTGTCTACTCAAGGAGACAGGCACTATGATGAATATAAATACTAAAAAATATATATACACACACAGACACACATACACAGACACACAGACCTCAATCCCTTATCTCCAACTCCAAAAATCCTAAAAGCTCTAAAACCTAAAAATTACTTTCTAAGCTGTCAGAGAAACATGGCCTAACTAATGTAAGGTTTTTTATAGTCTTTTTTATTCTATTTAGTGTGAAGATGTGTAATTTCGCTGGGAACATTAATGTGTCTGATTATGGGGTGACTGCTCCTACCCACAGGAGGTTTCATGATATACAGCATATGCACCATACTAATTTTCTAAATTCCAAAACCTTTTTACTTCTGAGACACATATGCCACCATGGGTTTCAGATAAGGGACTACAGACCAAGTTTGGAGGATGCAAAGAAAGATGAATTATTTCAAGGAGAAACAAGTCAGTCGAGGAAGGTAAAAGTTATGATCAGAGAAGCCTCCAGAAAAAGGTTATCTTGTTCTGAGCTTCACAACACTACACTTGAAAATTTTAAACTAATCCTTTTATACTACCACCAAAGACATCTTTTATTGTTTCTACAGCCTTACTTCCTTGTTTTGAAAGATCTGAGCTGCCAAACCATATTTATTCATATTTAAATCTCCAAAGGGATAAAATCATTACTATACCAATCTTGTATTTTCATCCAAAACAGCACAAACTTTCTGTTTTCTTGGCCATACAGCCTTATACCAAATAAATGTACGATTTCCATTAAGTTCATTCAAATATAGTCAGTCTTGAATATGTGGATATGACCAACCACTGCAGATTATCCATAGCAGAACATAATATCTAACACTTAGATGGTAGCATTAGCTATGTACCAGATACTATCTAAGTATTGTATGTATATATACAGTCAGCCCTCCATATACTCTGGTTTCACATCTGCAGATTCAATCAATCATGAATCAAAGATATTCAGGGGAAAAAAAATAAAATTCCAAAAAGTCCACAAAAACAAAACTTGAATTTGCCAGGCTCCGGCAACCATTTACATAGTACTTACACTGCATTAGGTATTATAAGTAATCTAGAGATGATCTAAAGTATGCTTAAGGATGTGTGTATACTATATGCAAATATTATGCCATCTTCTATAAGGGACTTGAGCATCCACAGATTTTGGTATCCACAGGGGTCCTGGAACAAATCCCCTGCCAATACCAAGGGACAACTGTTTATCTACATGTACGTCATATATATATATACATATACACGCACACACACACACACGTGTATGTAACATTTACATATAACGTAATAAGAACAGCATAGGTATAATACATATATTACATGTGTTTATGTGTATATACACACGTATACATACACATATAATCATTTAATCCTCAAAACAACTTTGTGAGGTAGTTTCTATTACTATCCTCATTTTAAAGATGAGAAAAGTGAGGCACTGTGAGGCTAAATAACTGGCCAGCATGGCATTATGAGACATCACAGTAAAGAACAAGCATGGAGAAAACATTTACAACACAGATTTGCTGTTATATTGACCTCCTTCTCAAACTTACTATTATCCCAGTTAATAGAAAATTAATGCCACTGGAATTAGCCCCTGGCCCTCCCCCATCTCCTTCCCCTCCCACAACTGCCCCCATTCACAACCTTTCAGTTCTCAAGTTCTAGTACACAAACTCTATAGCACTGCCATTTTAATGATCTGTCGACGTTAAGAGAAATGTTTTAGACCAGGTGTACAAGCACCATTCCTCAGACTGGGCTGATGTGGGACAAAGTTTTCAGTGGTCTGAGACAGAAAGCGGTGGGGGACAGATGACATATATATTCTTATGAAACACAATTTATTCAACTTAAAATACCATTCTTCATTCTAAGGCTGTCATTCTTACCTTCTCAGAATTAAATATGATAATGATGACCAATGTTTAGTTTCTTATTGTCGTTACTAGCCAAATAAAAAGTCAGTAACCCAGTCAATCCCCCTCAAAATCCTAAATGTTAGAATAACAAACTTAAATAAATCTAACATGTATGCATACAGGGGAGGGGAGACAGTCATAGGCAAGAAATGAAGGCCTCAAAACCTGCAGGTTCAAAAGGAAACAGACACCACTTTCACTTTTAACAGTGACATACAAACTTAGAGACCAGTCCAGCAAACAAGTGCAAACAAAATAAACCACTGCAAATTTCAATGTCTTATTCAGAAAAGATTACAATCATTGAGGCAATTCTTCATTTTGAAGTGGGATAAAATGGGGGAAATTAAAAAAAAAAAAAAAGAATGACAAATTTGAATTTTTAAATGAAAGTCAAGCTCATAATTCTCAACAGTACTAGGAAAAGGGGATTTAAAAGAGTTATCATTCATTTATTTTCTTCCAAAACACAACAAAGAGAAGACTCTTTAAAGCATGGACTCTAGAGTCAGCCTGAATCCCAGCTCTGTGCTGGCATGTGACTTTTACCCTCTCTGCTTCAGTTTCCTTCGAGGTTGGTGTGAGGATTAAATGAATTAAGATACATAAAGTGCTTAGAACAGTGCCTGGCACTTAGTAAGTGCTTCAAAAGTACTGTCATACACGAATCCGCCCACAGGTGGGCTGGCACTAGCCCCAGGACCCGGACTCACCCACCACTGGATGGGCACCAACCGCACCCACCAGCAGGCCAACATCAGCTTCAGGACAACCCAGAAGCCACAGACAGATGTGTCAGGAACCACTCCCAGCCCAACCAGCAGGCAGACACCAGCTCTAGGACCCCCAAGGCCCTGCAGCCAGAGAACCTGGAACCTGGCTCCATTCATCAGCAGCCCGGGACTAGTCCCAGGAGCCCCTGGGCCCCAACCCCACCCATCAGCAGGTTGACCCAAGCTCCAAGACACCCTGGACCCCTCAGCCAGCCACCCTGCAATCCAGCCTCACTCACCAGGGCCAACAGCAGCCCTGAAACATCTCAGACACCACAGCTAGCCATGTCAGGGACTGGCCCTGCCCACCAGCAAACAGACTCTAGTGCTAGGACCCCCTGGACCTACACCCACCCCAGAACCCAGCTCTGCCCACCTGCCAATCAGCACTAGCTGCGGGACCCCCCAGGAACCCACATCCAGCTGTCTCATGACCCAGTCCCACCAACGAGACCAGAGGCCAGCCATACCTACCAGACCACCAATAGCAGTCAGCCTGCCACAACAGAAGGACCCACACAGCCCACACAGGTGGCCCCTAGAACATATAGTTCTGGTGACTAGAGGGGAGTACACTGCTGGGAAACATAGGATGTCTCCTACAAAAGACCTCTTCTCAAGATCATGAAATGTAACCAACCTACCAGATACACAGAAATAAAAATAGCAAACTAGGCAAAATAAGATGACAGCAGAATATATTTCGAACAAAGGAACAAAATAAAACCCCAGAAGAAGAACTAACTGAAGTGAGGATAAGCAGCCTACCCAAAAAAAGTTCAAAGTAGTGATCATAAAGATGATCAAATAACTCCAGATAAGACTAAACAAACAGAATGAGAAGTTAGAAGTTTTTAACAAAGAGTTGGAAAATATAAAGAAGAACCAAACAGAGATGAAGAATACAATAACTGAAATGAAAAATACACTAGAAGGAATCAACAGTAGACTAAATGATACAGAGAAACAGATCAGTGAGCTAGAAGACAGAGTAGTGGAAATCATTGAAGCTGAACAGAAAAAAGAAAAAATAAAAAGAAGTGAGGACAGTTTAAGAGACCTCTGGGACAACATCAAGTGTACTAACATTCACATTAAAGGGGTCCCAGGTGGAGAAGAGAGAAAGGGGCAAATAACATATTTGAAAACATAATAGCCAAAAACTTCTCTAACCTGGGAAAGGAAACAGACATCCAGGTCCAGGAAGCACAGAGAATCCTAAGCAGCATCAACCCAAAGAGGATCAAACCAAGACACACTGTATCTAAAATGGCAAAAATTAAAAATCAAGAGAGAATATTAAAAGCAGCAAGGAAAAAGCAACAAGTTACATATGAGAAAAATCTGATAAGGCTATAAGCTGACTTTTCAGCAGAAATATTGCAGGCTGGGAAGAAGTGGCACAATATAAACAGTTAAAATGATGAAAGGAAAAAACCTACCATCAACACTCTTCCAAAGCTTTCATTCAGATTTGATGGAGAGATCAAAAGTTTTACAGGCAAGCAAAAGCTAAAGGAGCTCAACCTCACTAAACTGGCTTTACAAGAAATGTTAAAAGGACTTGTCTAAGTGAAAAATAAAGGGCCACAACTAGAAATATGAAAATTACAAAAGGAACACTCGTTGGTAAAGGCAAATATACAGTAGTCAATCAACCACTTATAAAGCTAGTAGAAAAGTAAAAGGACAAAACTTGTAAAAACATCCATAACAAATAGTTAAGGGATACACAAAATAAACAGATGTAAAATATGATGTCAAAAACAGTAAACTGGGGGAAGGGGCTAAAAATGCACAGTTGTTAAAACACATTTGAACCTAAAAGATCATCAACTTAAAACAATCATAACTATACAGATATACAGATATAGATATATATGATGAACATGTATATATATATATATATATATACACATATACACACACATATACCTCATGTTAATCACAAACCAAAAATCTATACTAAATACACATGCAAAAAAGAGAAAGGAATCCAAAAATAACACTAAAGATAGTCACCAAATCAAAAGGAGAAAAAAGGAACAAATAAATTATGAAAATAACCAGAAAACAATTACAAAACGGCAGTAAGTACACACCTATCAATAATTACTTTAAATGTAAATGGACTAAACGCTCCAATCAAAAGACAAAGAGTGGCTGAATGGATACAAAATAAGACCCATATATATGTTACCTAAAAAGAGACTCACTTCAGATGTAAAGACACACACAGACTAAAAGTTAGGGGAATGAAAAAAGGTACTCCATGCAAATGGAAACCAGAAATAAAAAAGAAGTTACAAATGACACCACAGAAATAAAAAGGATCATAAGAGATTACTATGAACAACTGTATACCAATAAATGGACAACCTAGAAGAAATGGACAAATTCTTAGAAAGGTACAGTCTCCTAAGACTGAACCAAGAAGAAACAGAAAATATGAACAGACCAATTAGCAGTAATGAAGTTGAATCGGTAATTTAAAAAACTTCCAACAAACAAAAGTCCAAGGACCAGATGGCTTCACAGATTAATTCTTCCAAAAACTCAGAGAGGAGTTAACACCTATCCTTCTCAAACTATTCCAAAAAATTGCAGAGGAAGGAACACTTCCAAACCCATTCTATGAAGCCAGCATCACTCTGATGCCAAAGTCAGTCAAAGATATACAAAAAAAGAAAATTACAGACCAATATCACTGATGAACATACATGCAAAAATCCTCAACAAAATATTAGCAAATCAAATCCAACAATACATTAAAAGGACCATACACCATGATCAAGAGGAATTTCTTCCAGGAATGCAAAGATGGTTCAATATCTGCAAATCCATTAATGTGATATGCCACATTAACAAACTGAAGTACAAAAATCATACAATCATCTCAATAGGTCCAGAAAAGGCTTGTGACAAAATTCAGCATCCATTTATGATAAAAGCTCTCAGAAAAGTGGGTAGAGAGGGAACATACGTCAACATAATAAAGGCCATATATGACAAGCCCACAGCCAACATCACACTCAACAGTGAAGAAAGCATTTCCTCTAAGATCAGGAACAAGACAAGGATGCCCACTCTCAACACTTTCATTCAACATAGTACTGGAACTTTTATTCAACGTAGTATTGGAAGTCCTAGCCACAACTATCAGACAAGAAAAACAAAATAAAAGGAATCCAAATTAGAAAGGAAAAAGTAAAGCTGTCACTGTCTGCAGATGACATGACACTATCCATAGAAAATCCTAAAGATGCCGCCAAAGAACTACTAGAACTCATCAAGGATTTGGTAAAGTCGCAGAATACAAAATTAATATACAGAAATCTACTGCATTTCTATATATTAACAAACTATCAGAAAGAAAAATTAAATAATAAATTAAGCACATTTATAATCACATCAAAAAGAATAAAATATCTAGGAATAAACCTAAGGAAGTAAGAGATCTAGACTCAGAAAACTATCAGATACTGATGAAAGAAATCAAAGACAACACAGATAGATATATTGTGTTCATGGACTGGAGGAAGTAATATTGTTAAAATGGCCATGCTACCCAAGGCAACCTGCAGATTCAATGCAATCCCTATCAAAATACCAGGGGCATTTTTCACAGAAGTAGAATAATTCTAATATTTGGATGGAAACATAAAAAAAACCCAAATAGCCAAAATAATCTTGAGAAAGAAGAACAGAGCTGGAGGTATCACGCTCCCTGATTTCAAACTATATTACTAAGCTACATTAATCAAAACAGGACGGTACTGTCACAAAAACAGACACAAACATTAATGGAACAAAATAAAGAGCCCAGAAATGAACCCATACTTACATGAGCAATTAATCTACAACAAAGGAGGCAAGAATATACAATGGGGAAAAGACAGCCTCTTCAATAAATGATGTTGGGGAAACTGAACAGCTACATGCAAAAGAATCAAGCTGGACTACTCTCTCACACCATGCAGAAAAATACATTCAAAATGGATTAATGACTTAAACGTAAGACCTGAAACCATAAAACTTCTTAAAGAACACCTAAGTCGTAAGCTCTTTGACATCAGTCTTAGTAATATTTTTTTGGATATGTCTCCTCAGGCAAAGAAAACAAAAGTAAAAATTAACAAATGGGACTACATCAAACTTAAAAACTTTTGCACAGCAATAGAAATGATTAATAAAATGAAAAGGCTGCCTACTGAATGGGAGAAGCTATTTCCAAATCATGTATCTGATAAAGGGTTAATATCAAAAATATAAAAAGAACCCATACAATTCAACATTAAAAAAGAAACAACCTGATTGAAAAATGTGCAGAGGATCTCAACAGACATTTTTCCAAAGAATATATAGCCAACAGGCAAATGAAAAGATGCTCAACATCACTAATCATCAGGGAAATGCAAATCAAAACCCCATTGAGATATCACCTCACACCTGTCAGAATAGCTATTATCAACAAGACAACAAATAACAAGTGTTGGTGAGGATGTGGAAAAAAGGGGAACCCTTGTGCACTATTGGTGGGAATGTGAATCGGTGCAGCCACTATGGAAAACAGTATTGAGAGTTCTCAAAAAATTAAAAATAAAATTACCAAAGTTCCAGCAATGCCACTCCTGGGTATTTATATGAAGAAAACAAAAACACTAATTAGAAAAACTAGATGCACCTCTACATTTATTGCAACATTATTTACAATAGCCAAGATATGGAAGCAACCTAAGTGCCCATCAATAGATAAATGGATAAAGAAGATGTGGGGGGGGGGTGTATACATACATACACACACACACACACACAAAATGCAATATTACTCAGCCATAAAAAAGAATGAAATCTTTCCATTTGCAACAACATGGATGGACCTATAAGGTATTATGCTAAGTGAAATGAGTCAGAGAGAGAAAGACAAATACCGTATGATTTCACTTACATGTGAAACCTAAAAAACAAATGAACAAACATAACAAAATCAAAACAGTTATATATATAGAGAACAAATAGGTGGTTGCGAGAGAGGTGGGAGGAGGAATGAAATAGGTGAGGGGGATTAAAAGGTACAAATTTCCAGTTGCAAAATAAATGAATCACAGGTATAACATGTACAGTGTGTGGAATATAGTCAGTAACTATGTAATAGCTTTGTAGGCTGATAAACTTTAACTAGATGTTGTGTACTAGGAAATAACAGTGTTGTGGGTCAATTATACTTCAAAAACTAACTCATAGAAAAAGAGATCAGGACCTAGAGACTATCATACAGAGTGAAGTAAGTCAGAAAGAGAAAAACAAATACCATATGCTAACACACATATATGGAATCAAAAAAAAAAAACAATGGCTCTGAAGAACCTAGGGTCAGGACAGGAATAAAGACGCAGATGTAGAGGACATGGGGAGGGGGAAAGATAAGCTGGGATGAAGTGAGAGAGTGGCATGGACATATACACACTACCAAATGTAAAATAGCTAGCTAGTGGGAAGCAGCCACATAGCACAGGGAGATCAGCTCGGTGCTCTGTGACCACCTAGAGGGGTGGGATAGGGAGGGTGGGAGGGAGGGAGACACAAGAGGGAAGAGATATGGGGATTATGTATACATATAGCTAATTCACTTTGTTATACAGCAGAAACTAACACACCATTGTAAAGCAATTATACTCCAATAAAGATGTTAAATAAATATATAAATAAATAAATACATAAATAAATATAAAAAGAAAAAGAGATCAAATTTGCGGTTAACAGAGCCAGGGGTGGAGGGAGGGGGAGTTGGATGAAGGCAGACGAAAGGTACAAACTTCCAGTTATGAGATAAATAAGTACAAGGGATATAACATACAACATGATAAACATAATTAACACTGTTTTACGTTGCGTATGAAAGTTAAGAGTTGTTAAAAAGTTGTTAAATCCTAAGAGTTCTCATCACAAGGAAAAAAATTTTTTTCTATTTAATATCTATATGAGATAATGGATGTTCACTAAACTTATCATAATAATAATTTCATGATGTAAGCCAAATCATTATGCTCCACACCTTAAACTTACATAGAGTGCTATACATCAATTATATCTCAAACTGGAAGAAAAAAAGTACTGTCATAATATTATTTAACATGAAAAACAATGGTGAAGAACTAGAATGAAGACTATAAAATTTACGGTGCTAAAAATAGTTGATGTTCTACTGCCATAAACCTTTTCAAAACTTAAGCACAACCACTTTTATGTATATAAAGTATGAATATATGAAGTTACGTGTGACACTTTTCAACTTACTTTTTTTAAACGTAAACTTTTCAATTTACATTTTTTAAAATTTAGGAAAAAAATCGATAGGTGGAGACCCTATATTGTTTACAAGTTTGCTTCCAAGGCTCCGGAATGCACTACTCAACTGAGGCTGCAGTTGAACGGGTGACAGAAAGAGCAACACACTCAATACGTTCACCAATAAAAGAAACTTTCAAGAGTATGATGCATAGCCTTTATGTTGATAAAAATCCAACTACCCATTGCTGAGCAAGTCCTTCAATTAGAAGTACACCAAGCTTCCATGGAATATTCGCAGGCCAAGTGATGTAGGCACCACACAGCGTGCACACGTGATACCTGCACTCTTCCTAGTTGAGGGAGTTCTCCCAGTTCTGCTATCACCTCCCCTGGGACCTGGACTTGGCTTACTCTGCATAAGGGATTTCCCTTAGGCAAGCTCTCTCAGTTCATCCTGCCATGTGTCTCTTATCTCAAGCCACCTCTACACCAAACGTGAATTATTAAAACGCACTTGTTCATTGATACACTTTATTTCTTGGCAAACAAGTAATCTACATCCTTGCTACTCAAGAACGGTTCCTCCTCCAGCCGCAGGTAGGCGCTTATAAGAAATAAAGAATACCAAGCTGCATCACAGATCTACTGAATCAGAATTTTTATATTTAAACAGGAGCCCCAAGGGATTCCTAGGCACACTGAAGTTTAAGAACTGCTCTACAGGACTCTACTGCAGATAGCTGTAAAAATTAAAAATGCTCGTTTACAACTGAATTTAGAGATAAGATGTGAAAACTACAAGACGTAGAATCAGAAAAGCTCCTTAAGAGTATTAACCAACACATAAATGAATTTATCATTGATATCAAAGGTGCTCAAAGGTTTACTTTCAACAGTGTAACAGCGCACGCTCATAATATATAGGGACTACATAATCATATATTGGGGCTATATTTTGTGGTACAAAGAATACAAAAGAATGACTGGGTCTAGAAATTTCAGCGCAATCCGGCCCAAAGGTGTGCAACCTGCATTCTAAAATTTGGGGAGTCAGAATTCGATGGTGACAAGTGAAACTCTTTCCGGATAATTATTCAGAAAAAAATCTAAAAGATGTGAATTTTAAACATAAATCATATCCTGGAAATAAAACTACTTAACAGCTACTGAACAAACTCTAGGTCACTTGTAGGAAATTGTTTTGGAGGTTGGTGCTCCTTTTTCCAGGAAACGGCGGGGGAGGGGGCGGGAGGAGGCGGTGAGCCCTTAAAAAAAAAAAAAATCAACGTTCATCCTCTGCAAAGTTTTCTCATATCCTGAAAGGCCTCAACTTGCATGTTCCTATAGGTGAAAAAACTCAAGTCGTACTCAAACAAGATCACGTTTCCATCTTGAAAAATGAAAGGCTTTTTTCTCTTCTCAAGGCTGCACTTTAAAACATTTGGGGATTCCGGGTCCTTCGGCTTCCGGCCCGCAAAGGAAGCGTGCTGCCCGGGGCTGAAAGGAACAGGGAAATCTACCAAGTAGGATGTGGAGCCCGGGTCCGGCCACCAGGCTCTGCCTTCTCGCTGCAGGGGGCCCTGCGGCCGGGACCCCAAAGGGCAGGCAGGCAGCAGGCTGGGGAACAGCCCCCCGGCCCCGCCGCCCCGGAGCGAAAGAGCCTACTCTCCCGCCACCCAGCCCCGGCCCGCCCGGGATGCGCACACGCGGAGAGCGCTGCGAGTCCCCGTCCGCGGCGGCGGCGGCACCACAGGCCTGCCAGGGAGGCGGCGGCGGAGCAAGGGGAGGCGGGACTCGTCCTGAGAGGCTGAGGGGAGACCGGGGCGGGAGCGTCTGCATGTGGGGACTGCACTGGAGGAAGGCGGAGGCGCTCAGGGGGCCCGGGCTGCTTTACGATTATCATCATTATTTTGTTTTACCTGTGGCGCAGGAGGGCTCCCCAGCTCCTACTCCCTGAATCCTCCTCCTCCTACCCTCCTCTTTCTCTCTCCCTCAGTCTCTGCTGGGCGCTCGTGGTGCCGGCCGGGCCGGACCCGACCAGAGAGAGAACAGGCCAGGAGGGGCTGGCGGCGGCGGTGACCAGCGGCCACGTGACCACGCCCGCGCCGTAACGGCGGCCGCCTCCTGCCTCGCGCCCTCCCCGCGCTCCACCTCTAATAACCCCGCGGCTCGCGCGCCCAGGACGCTGGTGCGCAGGCGCCCGCCGGGGCCCGGAGACTGCGCGGGCGCGACGCGCTTGCTCTCGGGGCCGGGCCTGTGGGGCCCCGCGAGGCGCGAGGCGGAGAGGGAGCCGCGGGCCGAGCCCTCCTCCGCTGCCGCTAGAGCGCATGCGCAGGATGGCTTTTTTTTTTTTTTTTTTTTTCCCCCCCCACTTTCCATTACTTCCCCTTTCCCTCTCTCCCTTCCACACCCCCTCTCCGCCAGCGCGCAGCTGGAGACTGGGACTCTGCCCGGGACTTAGACCCTCACACTCACCACCACTACCTTCCCAGAGTGAGACCTTCTGAGGGGCTGGCCCTCCTGCCTAAGAATTTACATTTCCTTGTTGCAGCTGAGTGGACTCCTATTCCTGCTTCAAGACCCAACCAATATGTCACTTCCGCTGTGAAACGTACCCCACTCTAGTTTGTGGGAGTCACTAGCATTTTGTGCATACCTACTTAAGTATAATTCGTGGAGAAATAATACATAACAGTTATTTTTTACAAACCACAGTACTAGGCTTGTATTTTATGTTACCTCATAACCTAGGGCAGTATGTCTTTAGCATTATGGTGTCTCGGCAAAGGTCGGATGACTGACTGACTATCCGAATGCAGATCTGCCTAAATGCTGTGCCTTGGCCTCCACCTCTGCTTAATCATGATTTAAACAGCGCGGTGCCGCTTTCGCTTGTTTCGCCAATATGAAAGCCTGTGAATGAATGGTAATGCTAATTAGAGTGGTAAATGCTTCACCTAGTTAAAAAGATTTATGGTCTTTTGTTAACCTGTCTTCACAAAGAGCCCAACGGAAATTGATACTGTTGAGTCCAGAAAAAGGAAACGAATGCCGAGAAAGGTCAAATTTCCAAAGGTTAGCTAGTTTCAGAGGAAGGTCCCTGCGTGGGAGACCTTTGTTCACAAACAAACCCTCCCCTGCACGGGAGGATTCCCTCACTTTCTGCGGGCCCTTTTTGTTGCAGAAGCAGGACAGGTTAAGTGAGTGCCTCGTGCCAGATTTAATCGGGAAAAACTAATTAAAATGTAAAAACGTACTAACTGGTAGCTCTGGCTAGACCAGTCATCATTACTGTTAAACTAGTGAATATTGAGATGAAGATGTTCAAGAAATAGAACTAGCAACAGAAACCCAGGAAAATGTTGGGATAAATGTTGATCAAGAAACAGTGTTAACAAGGGCTTCTGAGAAAAAGGAAAATCACAACCCAGCTCTCGTGTGTTTGCATTGTTGGTGGACTCTTTTCTGCACTTACCAATGGATACACCCATGGATTGATTCCACCCAATAATTTCAGCTACCACCTCAGGTATGCTAGTAGCATTCCACTCTAAGTATCTAGTCCAAGGTTCAGAATCTGTGGGACGCCATTATTTTGGTGGCCCACGATGAACCATGCCTCCACAGAAGTCATGCTCTTGTGTAATCTCTCCCCTTGAATCTGGGCTGGACCTGTCACGGCTTTAAACAATAGAATATGGCACACGCACACACACACAAATCTGTGCCAATTCCAGGCCTAGGCCTTAAAGAAAGGCTTTGCAGTGACTACACTGAAATTTACCAGAGCCCGTACTCATGGAAAGTGAAGACTATTAAGAAATCCCCGCACCAGTTTGTGTTCTGGGAAATGGCTTACAGAAAAGAACAGTCCTTACACATAAGACTTTGGTAAGACTCTTTCTGCCCCTTGGGTCCACCATTGTGTTTATGCTGAGGCCACACTCCCTGCTGGGCTGCTCCCCAGCTGACAGAGCACAGCGGGGCTACTAACACAGGATTCCTCTAATGGGCAGCTTTGGCTCAAGGATTCCCCACAGGCCTGGTCAAAACTTTCTTAGAACTGCCTGCAGTCTTGGGACTTTCTTAGTTAATCTTCCTTCCTTCCTTCCCTCTTAGCTTTTACAGGTGTCAGACCTGCATCGTGGTCTGAAGTCTCTCTCCCAAGTTCCTGCTCCCTTCCTTTTATCCTTCACTGCTATTCTCTCAATTAAACTTCTGTATATCCAATCCCATCTTGGTGTCTGCCTCCCTGAGGACCTGAACTCAAACCCACCCCCATTCTAGGATTTTACCTGGCCCACCCTCAGACTAGAGCTACAGGTCACAATTATGAGTCATATCAAGAAATCCAACTTCTCTCATTCTTCTCTGTTTTACATTTTCAAAACCTTTTCATCACTCAGACCCATCCATTAAAATGCAGCTAACCCCCCGGTAGAGATAACAACACGATTAAAGCCTTTCACTATTAAGAAAATAAGAAAGATTAAGAGTTATTTTGACTACAAAGATAATTAACATTGTAATAAAGGCTGTTAGGCTAATAATAAGAATTACTAAAAGTATTGTAGGATGACATGGGCCATTTGGGTCTCCCCCTCCCCAGCCTGTGTTCCTGTAGCAGATACTGTCGCGGCTGTTTTTGTAGATCATAATAAGAGCTATCTCCCACCAACCCTCAATCACCTCTCCCTTTTCCCCACCTCCAACCCCCGTTAAGAACCTGAAACCAACAAGGCCAATCAGCTTCTCTTTCAGAGAGAATTGAAAATTGGGATTAAAAGGTAACTAGTTAGTCTTTGTATGTAGCTAGAATTGTAACAACCCAATGGAGTAGGCCGTTTCATCAGTTACGTCTTATCAGGACACTAGAAACCATTTCAGTTATTTACACGCAGAGAATCTAATACAGGGAATGAGTTACACGGGTGAGGAAAGAACTGAGAACGAAACAAGCCATGGGGAGGTTACCCAGAGATTGGCAGCAGCAGGGGGAACTGTACTACCCCTTAGCTGAGGAGACACAGGAAGACGTCATGTTACTAGGGCCCTAGGGCTGCGGTCATCCGATGGAATCTACACCGCGGTAATACAGAGCCTGAGTAGTTGTACTCAGAGAGAACTACTTAAGGCAGCTTTCCTCAGAAGGCACTTATGAGGTGTCCCCCTACCCCACTGACAGCCACAAGGAGTGAGACAGGGACCCTTCCTAAAGAAGGCTCCTGGCTATTTGTCAGATGGGAAAAGGGATGCTTGGCAGACAGAACAATTCATGTTCACTGCATTCCTTCCATTAGTTGCTCAATACAACCTTCTTACACATAATTTCAAAATGTTCTCACCTAATGTAAAGCAACTATCCATTTACTAACCCTGTTGTCAAAGCATCAGTATTATTAGCAGGCACAAAACCAATTGGTCAGTGTTATTAGACTTCAGTGATATCAGGTTTAAAGTCATTTTAACTCACATCTAAATCATGTATATTACTCTGCAAAGAGCCTACCCGCCCCCCAAAACAATGCCGAAACCAGAAATTGATTTGTTTGTAGTGTCTGCATATCGGTATGTCATAGACGGCTAGCTCCTCTTCCCTGCCAAATTTATTTTCCTCTTCTGTCCCTGGAATTGAGGCTTAGCCAGCCTCGTGGCCACCTGTCTAGAGACTACATTTCCCATGCTGCCTTGTGGCTGGGTTTGGCCACGTGACTTTGTTTTCCTCATGGAGTACAAGCGGGGACAATGGGTACATTTCCCACGTTCCTTGCCTAAAAGAAAAGTGCTGGCCCTATACTGCCTCTTCTGCATGCATGCCACGTGGCACACGGACGTGGTGTGACCCAGCCTTCAAGACGTGGTGTGAAGAAGGTGACCCAGCCTTCAAGGTGCACAGCAGTAAGATGGAAGGAAACTGCGTCCCTGGCTTGCTTCACGCAGAGCTGTCTCCCCAGCCTTTACTGCCCCACTACAGCTTTAAATTAGAGAGAAAGAAAGTTCTACCTTATTGAAGCCACTGAACGTTTAAAATCTCTTTCTGAAAGCTGCATACCTGATACCCTACCCACTACAATATGTAAGGTATTATATTCTGTTAACTAAGTTGTTATGTGAAGAATCTCAGGAAAGACTGTCTAGATACATTTTTAAAACACAAATACGTCACTCACCCTTGGAGGAAACGACGTCAACATTTATGGATCTATGAAGAACATCAGCTACTTTGAGACTGCAAAACCCACGTTTGCACCATTAAGCTTTTTATTATCACCAGAGCACCTATGCTCAAAGTTGCCCTTAAAAATCTCGGAGCATTCAGAGGCATTGGGAAGCAGTATAGAATGGAGGTTAAGTGCATAGGACCAGAGTAGAATAGCTCAAGTCCAAACCCAGTTCCCCTTACTTGGTAATGATGTAATCTCAACCAAGTTACTAAAACTACTCAACCTCTGTGGCTTCAGTTCCATCTGTGGGATAAGGATAATGACAGTCTCTAATTTATCAGGTTGTTGTGAGCATTAATTGAGATAACCCACTATTAAGCAAGATATTTAGCACATGGTAACCATTCAATTTAAAAAATAGATATTATGTTTTTATTTTATTATTTTAAATCTTGGAGTCTCGATCAGAAAGATACATCTGCAGTCTGTAGGAAGAGCAAATTATTCTAGATAAAGCCATAATGATTGGGATTCATTGTTTGCATGCACAAAATAGCAAATTCTGGACTTCGGACATCAAAAATCAAAGGTATTTTTGTTGTACTGACCCAACATCTACGATGTATCCACTAATATGCCTAAATGGCACAGCCCTAAAAGTAACATCTTAACTTTGTTACTTTGAAAGCACCATGTCTAAAAACATTATCCTATAAGGAAAAAGAACTTATAGGAGGTAGACAATCAGTGTTAATTTTCAGTCGTTTTGTGGAAAGATGTTGGGGCCATGATCACAATCATGTAAAGCCATTTCTTTGAAGCTTTTGTTCTAGGTGATAGCAATGATTTCCAATGGATTACTTACTCTTGGTCAGGTACGTACAGATGGTTCCATGGTAAACACCTCTCAACATGATTTTATGATGTCTGTGTTCCATATGAGACCCTTTCATTTTTTTCCTGGCCCAGGCTTAAAATGTGCCAAGAAAAGCAAAAATAAGTAACATGGCTTATGCCATTTATTTCATATTCCTGTTATAATGGTTGTCCCCTCTGTGTTGACCAGATGCTTGGATGTCCAACGTTGCCTAGACGGTGAGTTCCTCAATGGCAAGTGGTATGTCTTATTCATGTCGGCATTGGCAGTGTTTTAAGTGCTTAGCATCTGACAGGTATTCAATAAATGTTTGCTATGCTAAAAGTAAATATGTATCATATTACGGAAATCATCACCTTGCTAAATGATTGAACAGTGTTCTACTCATCTTACTGCAGTGTAACAAATTACCACAAATATAGTTGCTTAGAAAAAAATACATTTATAATCTCACAGTTTCTGCAGGTCCAGAGTCTGTGAGTGGTTTACCTAGGTTCTCTGCTTTGGGATCTCTCACACATTTGCAGTCAAGATGTTGGCTGAGGCTGTGGTCTCACCTCAAGGCTTGACTGGGGAAAGATCTGTTTCTAGGCTTACATGGTTACTGGCAGAATTCAGTTCCATGCCAGCTGTAGGACCAAGGGCCTTAGTTTCTCGCCAAGTGGACCTCTCCAAAGGGCAGCTCATCACATAGTAGCTTGCTTCGTCAAAATCAGCAAGAGAGGGTTTCTTAGCAAGACAGAGGTCACAAACCTATGTAACATAGTCATGGAAGTGACATTCCCATCACCTTTACAATATATTGTTTGTTAAAAACAAGTCACAAGTCCCGGGACTTCCCTGGTGGTCCAGTGGCTAAGACTCCATGCTCGCAATGCCGGAGGCCCGGGTTCTACCCCCGGTCAGGGAACTAGATCCCGCATGCCGCAACTAAAAGAGCCCGCGTGCCGCAACGAAGCTCCTACACACGACATCGAAGATCCCGCGTGCCGCAACTAAGACCCAGCGCAGCCAAATAGGTAAATAAATAAATAAATATTTTTAAAAAAGTGATGAGTCCCTTCCACACTTAAGGGGAGGGTATTACACAGGGCACGTATACCAGGAGGCAGGGATAACTGGGGGCTCTCCTAGAGTCTGTTCACTGCAAGCAGGATCTTGGTATAAACAAGATACGAGTACTTGGTCCACTCAAATGAAGAAGCTTCATTAGGTTCACATGTTAATTCATGAGAATGCCCAGATACTTGCTCAAATATGTAAATGCTCCAGATGCATGTTGTAAAAGGAAGAGAGTATTTCACCAAAGTCCTTACAATCTGAATGGATGTCTCATAACTCATCAATAGAAAATAGTTGAACCCTGAATCACCAGTCTTTTTATGCTGAATGCCCACCTAGAAGTCCTATAAAATGATGACTGAAATATGAACATTAAAGGTATACGACATCTCTTCTACCTTGGGAGTTCCCAGCAAAAATGTCTCATGTGGTCCTTGGCGTGCTCCAGTTTATTCCATCCATCTGGACAGCCAGCCAAAAGCACTAAGCACACACACAGGAAGACAAATGCATGAGAACCATCAACAATGGGAGAGGTATTAATTAGCCATTGTTGCAACAATGTTGCGTAACAAACGACTCCAATATCTCAGTGACTTACAGAAGCATTTCTTTTTCTGGCGACGGAATTGCAGGTTGGTAGCGGTTCACATGCTCTCACTTGGGCTAGACTTGGCCAAACCTGACCAGGCTGGACTCCAGGCTTTGAGCTTGAGTTCAGGTCTGTTCCACACGTCGTCTTCATTCTGAGACAGCAGCTACACAGGGGCTGTTCGTGTTCTGCTCATGCAGGTGGCAAAAGTACAAGAGGAACAAGTAGAAATATTCAGTAACTCTTAAGGCTTTAGCTCAAAACTGGCACACCAGCACTCCTGCCCATGTTCTGTTGGCTAAAGCAAGTCATATGGCTGAATCCAGTATATGAACGTGCTTATCCTAGTGGGAGGCAATGCCAAATCCTGGGAGAGGACATGGCAAATCATTCTAATACAAGGAAAGACTAAAACCTGGGGCATCTTGAATGAAGGTAAACACAAGGTAGCCAATCTTAGAATCGGGTCAATTGCCTGTGACGCTCTCATGAGCTCCCTGACTGTTGCTTTAAAAGAACAAGCCGCATCATCATGTAACTAACAACTCAGTCCATTCACTGGTGCAACACTGTGCTCCCTCGATACGCGATCCTCTATAAAACCCAAAATCTACATTACGGTAATATAATAAAGGTAAAGATGTTACAAGCACAGGGGCCTTAAAAATTATAGTTCCCATGGCAAATATAACATAGCTTTGTGTGCCCATATACTGCAAAGACAGAAGTCCTAACGATAAACAGTAATGGGAAATCATGCATATTCAGGGATCAGGGTGATGAAAGAGTTATAGATTCAGTTAGGAAAATTACTTTGGGAATTTTGTCTTATGGATGGAGACTCAAGTAATGTACAGCATAATACAACTGAATGTTTAATAGGTGACTGAATAATTTTCATGCAGAAATGCTGCAATGTTGTATTCCATATAAAAAGAAACACTTCTTAGATATATTATGGATAGTGCCAATATGTTATTCCTGTGTTTTTGTTTCAAATTTCAGTAGTTATCTTTAACTGATGGTTCTTCATTGGGATCTATTTCCTCATAAATGACTCAGCCTCATGAACCTGGCGAATTGAACTATTATGCTTCTATTTACTTTTTAACTCACAGATCTTTCAAAGATCACCTGTTTTCAACTATTGTTTACTTGTTAAAATGGATTATTACAGAATAACATGCAGCTTGCCATTTAACTTGGTGTATTTGAAGGACATTAGATGTTATACTGTATTTAATCAATTAACTTGACATTAAATTTAAAATTCACATTGAAACACCAGAAGTTGAAATAGTATTCTCTCAAAAATACTTAAAAGAACATAACGCAATCCTTCCAAATTTTGTAGTGTCATAAAAAGTGTCACATATATAGCCAACTACTGATATCCAATTATCAATTTATTTATGTATGCCTTAAGACATGAACAGATGCATTCCTGAAAAGCTGGACTAGAGCTAAATCCCGTATATCAGACTATTCTCTCATTTAACTTCTATATCTTACGTTAAAATATTGAAAGTATACTCCTAGGGCAAAAGCCTTTAAAAGCATGTCTACAACTGGGGTTCATAAAGGGACTGTCCAGAGATGTCTGATAGGCTGGCTTATACTTTCCTGTTAAAAGGCTCATAGGGGCTTCCCTGGTGGCACAGTGGTTGAGAATCTGCCTGCCAATGCAGGGGACACGGGTTCATGCCCCCGTCCGGGAGGATCCCACATGCCGCGGAGCGGCTGGGCCCGTGAGCCATGGCCGCTGAGCCTGTGCATCCGGAGCCTGCGCTCCGCAGCGGGAGAGGCCACAAGAGTGAGGGGCCCGCGTACCGCAAAAACAAACAAACAAACAAAAAGGCTCATAAAGATACAGAAAAGGAGAAAGAATAGCAATGGCACTGTAGGCAAAATGAGAGGAATACTGGCTAAAGTCCAGGCAAAATTTCAACTAACTGTTTTATTGAAGATGATGATGGTG
This sequence comes from Monodon monoceros, assembly GCF_005190385.1. NCBI lineage: Eukaryota > Metazoa > Chordata > Mammalia > Artiodactyla > Monodontidae > Monodon > Monodon monoceros. Next base: position 134,370,865 of record NW_021703767.1, read on the forward strand.
GTGGACTGAAAAATATTCTTTTTTTTTAATGTATTTTATTGAAGTATAGTTGATTACAATGTTGTGTTAATTTCTGCTGTACAGCAAAGTGATTCAGTTATACACATATATATTCCTCTTCATACTCTTTTCCACTGTGGTTTATCACAGGATATTGAGTAGAGCTCCCTGTGCTCTACAGTAGGACCTTGTTGATCCATCCTATATATAATAGTTTGCATCTGATAACCCCAAACTCTCAATCCTTCCCTCCCCCACCCCCCTCCCCCTTGTCAACCACAAGTCTCTTCTCTATGTCTGTGAGTCTGTTCTGTTTCGTAGATAACCTCATTTGTGTCATATTTTAGATTCCACACATAAGTGATATCATATGATATTTGTCTTTCTCTGTCTTACTTCACTTAGTATGATCATCTCTAGTTCCATCCATGTTGCTGCAAATGGCATTATTTCATTCTTTTTGATGGCTGAGTAGTATTCTGTTATATATATGTACCACATCTTTATCCATTCATCTGTTAATGGACATTTAGGTCGTTTCTGTGTCTTGGCTATTGTAAATAGTGCTGCAATGAACATTGGGGTGAATGTATCTTTTTGAATCAGAGTTTTCTCCAGATATATGTCCAGGAATGGGATTGCTGGATCATATGGCAACTCTATTTTTAGTTTTTTGAGGAACCTCCATACTGTGAAAACATATTCTTAAACTGCTTTCCATAAGCTCTTACCTGTGAAACAGAATATGACAGATGATGTCAAAAACCAGGAAAAAAAATCGGCACCCCCCTCACTGCCGGCATTTAACCTCAGCATGCAGGTACTTTGCTGACCATAAATACCAACTGAGCTGGTGAGAACTAAAGTTCTATCATTCCCTGTCTCTTCCCCCGCACCTAATCTCAGTAGCATCCATCTCTTCATGCATTTGGAAACAGCTGCCAGAAACAACAGAGCAGAAAGAGGGGTAAGTGAACAAAGACACGTTTAATCTTGGGATTCTTAGTTAACCTCAAGAGCAGAGCTATAAATAGGATAAAGACAGAAAGGACATGAGGAAGACTGCCTGCGGGTTGAGTAGATCTTTCTCAGAGGCTACACTCTTCAAATAAGAATTGCAAACTGCTTAGCCAGAGAAACCAACATTGAGAGCAGGAGAAAAATGCAACATCAGACCAGTAGACATATATTAATGTATTAGAGCAACATTTTCAGTGGGAGCACTACTGGTTTTGGAGAAGTGGTTCTTTTTTCTGTGGGACAATTGACTTCACTGGCCCTTGGGCACTTGATTCAGGTAGTACCCCTGCTATTAATGTTGTGTAACAAACTACCCCAAACTTGCTGGAATACAACAATAATCATTTTTCTATGTTCACAGATTCTCTGGGTCAGGAATTAGGGCACAGCAAAGATGACTTTTCTATGCTTCACCCCATCTGGACCTCAGCTGGGATGACTCCAAGACTGGGGGCATGTCAATGGCTGGGGGCTGGAATGATATAAATGCTCCTTCAGTCATGTTTCTGGCATATGGGCTGGGAGGATTAAAGACTGGGACTGCTCATCAGAGTACCTACATGAGGCCTCATCCTTACACGGTAGCCTCTTAAGGCTTAATATATTTTGTAAAATATTTATTTATTTATTTGGCTGCACTGGGTCTTAGTTGTGACATGCGGGATCTTTGCTGTGACATGCGGGATCTTTTAGTTGTGGCATGCGGGGTCTTTTTTTTAAAGATTTATTTGATGTGGACCATTTTTGAAGTCTTTATTGAATCTGTTACAATACTGCCCATGTTTTATGTTTTGGTTTTTTGGCCCTGAGGCATGTGGGACCCCAGATCTGTGACCAGGGATTGAACCCGCACCCCCTGCATTGGAAGGTGAAGTCTCACCACTGGACCTCCAGGGAAGTCCCACATGCATGGTCTTTAGTTGTGGCATGCGAACTCCTAGTTGCAGCATGACAGATCTAATTCCCTGACCAGGGATCAAACCCAGGCCCCCTGCATTGGGAGCGTGGAGTCCCAGCCACTGGACCACTAGGGAAGTCCCAAGGCTTAATAATTTTCTTAAATTGAAGTATAGTTGATTTACAATGTCATGTTAGTTTCAGGTTTACAGCACATTGATTCAGTTACGCATGTGTATGTGTGTGTATGTCTATATATATATATATATGTTCTTTTTCAGATTCTTTTCCCTTGTAGGTTATTACAAAATATTGAATATAGTTCCCTGTGCTATACAGTAGGTCCTTGTTGGTTATATATTTTATATATGGTAGTGTGTATATGTTAATCCCAACCTCCTAATTTATCCCTCCCCCACAACTTTCCCCTATGGTAACCATAAGTTTGTTTTCTATGTCTGTGGGTCTGTTTCTGTTTCTGTCTATTTCTGTTTTGTAAAGAAGTTCACTTGTATCTTTTTTTTTTATTCCAAATATAAGCGATATCATATGATATTTGTCTTTCTCTCTCTGGCTTACTTCACTTACTATGACAATCTCTAGGTCCATCAAGTGTTAATAATCTTAATAATCAGATTTATCCATGGCAGTTCAGAGCTCTGAGTATGAGTGTTCCAGGGAACAAGGTGAAAGTGACGTGGCTTTTTCTGGCCTTACCTTGAAAGTCATACAGCATCACTTCTGCTACACCCTTGGCGACAAGTAAGTCTAAACTCACCCAGATTTGAGGTCAAGGGCAGATCCACTTTTCAATGGAAAGAATGTCCAAAAGAGATGTTGTGTCATCTTTGGAAAATAGAAACTGCCTATCATTAAGACAATGTGTATTTATTTCTATGACTGCTGTAACAAATTACCACAAATTTAACCTCTTGAACAACACAAGTTATTATCTTCTCATTCTATAAGTCAGAAGTTTGACACAGATTTCACCAAATTAAAATCAAGGTGTCAGCAGGCTATACTCCTTTCTGGAGGTTCAAGGGGAGAATCTGTTTCCTGTTCATTTGGGTTGTTGGCAGGATTAACTTTCTTGATGTTGTAGAACCATGATCTTCATTTTCTGCTGGCTGTCACCTAAAGGCTGTTCCCAGTTTCTAGAGGCCACCCACATTCCTTGGCTAGTGGTCCCCTCCCTGCATCTTCAGAGTCAGTAACAACAGGTTGTCCTTCTTGTGTAACATCCCTCTGGTCCTTCTATCATCATATCTCTCTTTGACCACTGCTTGGAAAGATGAAAAGGTTCTCTGCTTTTAAGGATAACCCTGGATAATCTCTCCATCTCAGGGACCCTTACCTTCATCACGTCTGTTCTTTTTGCCATTTAATGTAATAAATTCATAAATTCCAAGGATTAGGGCATGGGCATCTTTGGAGAGGACAGTATTCTGCCTGCCTGCCTACCACACTAAGCTACCTGCCCACGTTTTGAAATTCTCCTTTTGAAGTGGTACCATCCCTGGTCAATATGCACTGTTAGAGACTTCGCAGGTTAACTTGAACTTCAGGTTTAGGTTTGAGGATAGACAAGGACATTCACTCAGTCTATTGGAAAACACAAGGTTCAAACAATAGTGTTCTCCAAATTCCAACATGAACAGACAGAAAAAAATTCTGGGTACATGAAAAAATACTGTAGCATATGGGAACAGAACACCATCTTTTAATATTCAAAGGAAGTTCGTGGTTCTGGGAAAAACTTATTTCTAAGAAATACATTAAAATTTTGCAATATATTTGCTTGAAATATTAAAAAAAGATGCCCAAGGACATGATTTCTTTGTGGAGAGAACATAAATGACAAGTCTGACATAAAGATAGCTACGAAAGAAAACTGATTGAAATGAGAAGAAAGAATGTATCAAAACCCAAAATATAGACACAGTATTAAAATCTACACAGAAGTGAGTAAAGGACAAAGCTGGCAAAATAATAAACCAGTAATATGGAGGACAAACTTGAGAAACCTTCCTAGAATGCTTTATAGTGAATTTAGAAATTTGTTGGTTGCAAGTAACAGGAGCTCCATTCAGTATAGCCAATGGCTCCTTTGTTCTAAGAATGTTCATATGGAATTTGCCACTTGCAACCAAAATAGTTCTAAAATGATTAGAATAATATATACCAAATATAGTTAGAATAATATAATTATTAAGGCTGATTTAACATATATACATCAGAATTTGTGCTCCATAAATGGAAGTTGTGCCTTTTCAACTGTCCATGGTATAATGTTCCATTTGGCTATTTTTTTTCCTTCTTACAAGAGGCAGATGGAATTAACTGACTCTGATGATCATAATTTGAGCTTTTTGTATATATTTGTGCATCTCTGTGTAAATGTATTATACTTCATTTAGAAAAAACAAAAAGAAAAAAGAAATCAACCAGAGAAACTGGGAAAAGATGGAAGTATGGAATTGATAAAGGTAAAAGCAGAGATTAATAAATAAAAAAACAAACAAATAGAAGAATTGGTAAATTCATGAGGTGCTTCTTTGAAAAAAGAGACAAAAAGCAAAGAAATGCTAGTTTTCATAAAAAGTGGATGTAAGAGCAAATAAGATGGAAGTTTTATTGGAAAATTATCCAGACAATTTTATGAAACTAATGTAACTTTGATAATAAAACCTGAGAAGGGTAACACACAATTTTACTTATGTAATAGGGTTGAAAGCCACAACTGACATAAGATCTTTCTTAATAAAGTGAATTCAGTTATATTAAAATAACAACCTGCTGTGATTTAGTTGTATTTAGGCTTGTAATACAAAGGTGCTCTAGTATTAGGAAATCATATATACATATCATATCATTAGGACAAACTGAAAAATTCTTTATCATCTTAGTAGAGGCTGAAAAAGTTATTTAACAAAGTAAACATTCATTCATGATAGAAACTCTTAATGAACCAAAAGTAAAATCATATCTCCTTGATAACTATCTTAAACAATAGCCAAATAATTCTTAGTAATAAATTACTGCATCACTGTTTCCCAAAATGTCATTGAACATTTATTCCTTTGGGGAAATTAGCCAAATTTGGGGGTAGTCAGTGGGGACAGGGGTGAAAATAGATTGTCTGTTTGTCATCTCACAGGATATCAAGATGACTTTTAGGTAGATTTAAAAATTAAGTGTAAACAAACAAACAACCCAATCAAAAAGTGGGCAGAAGATCTAAATGGACATTTCTGCAAAGAAGACATACAGATGGCCAAGAGGCACACGAAAGGATGCTCCCAACTGCTAATTATTAGAGAAATGCAAAGCAAAACTGCAGTGAGGTACCACCTCACACCAGTCAGAATGGCCATCATCAAAAAGTCTACAAATAATAAACGCTGGAGAGGGTGTGGAGAAAAGGGAACCCTCGTCCCACTGTTGGTGGGAATGTAAGTTAGTAGAGCCACTGTGGAAAACAGTATGGAGGTTTCTCAGAAAACTAAAAAGAGAGCTACCATATGATCCAGCAATCTCACTCTTTTGCATATATCTGGAGAAATCTCTAATTCAAAACGATACATGCATCCCAATGATCATAGCAGCACTCTTTACAACAGCCAAGACGTGGAAGCAACCTAAATGTCTATTGACAGATGACTGGGTAAAGAAGATGTATATATATAAACACACACACACACACACACACACATACACGAAATACTACTCATAAAAAAGAATGAAATAATGCCATTTGCAGCAACATGGATGGACCTAGAGATGATCACACTAATGAAGTAAATCAGACAGAGAAAGACAATATCAAATGATATCACTGATTTGTGGAGTCTAAAAAAATGATACAAATGAACTCATTTACGAAACAGAAAGAGATTTGTATAGTTTCACACCTTTGGGCCCCAAAATTCTACTTCCAGTTATCTATCTAAAAGAAATTAATCAGCAGTGTAGACAGTGATTTTGTAGAAAGATGTTTATCAGAAGATTATCATAGATAAAGCATTGGAATTAGCATTCTTATTTACAAAACAGAAACAGACTCACAGGCATAGAGAACAAACTTATGGTTAGCAAATGGGAAGGGGAGGGGGATGCACACTACTATCTTTAAAATAGATAAACAACATGGGACTTCCCTGGTCGTCCAGTGGTTAAGACTCCATGCTTCCACTGCAAGGGGGTGTGGGAACTAAGATCCCTGGTCGGGGAACTAAGATCCCACACGTTGCGTGGCCAAAATAAATAAATAAATATACATTATATAATATATATATTATAAAAGATAAACAACAAGTTCCTACTGTATAGCACAGGGAACTATATGCAATATCTTGTAATAAACCTTAGTAAAAAAAATATGAAAAATTATACATATGTATAACTGAATTACTTTGTGGTACACCAGAGACTAACACAACATTGTAAATCAACTATACTTCAATTGTAAATCAGCTATACTTCAATTAAAACAAACAAACAAAAAACAATAGGGAAATCATTCGTTATGATACATCCATGAAATGGAATATTACATAGACATTACAAAGAATTTTAATAACTTGAGAAAAAACTAACAATGCAATATGGTATTATGAATGGAAAAGAGATACAAAATTATACGCATTATGATACCAGTTGTTTTTAAAAATTGTATACAGTGATATATATACTGCATAGCATTTACATAAATTTATATAACAGTCAAAACTAGAAGAAAACCACTAAAATGTTTACAGTGGATATTTGTTGACTGACAGTTTAGAGACAGTTTTGACAGTCTTCTTTATCCCTTTTTGTGGTTTCCAAATTTTCTACAATGAACATATATTATTTTTATAATCAGGTATTATTTTTATAATCAGAAAAAAGAGAGACATTTTAAAATCAGCTCTTCTCTGTAAGAACAGAGCATTCCACCTTCAAGTTATTGTGTGGCAAGTTAAATCTGAGGCTTGCACTTTTTTTCATTCTTTTTTCTTTTTAATTAATTAATTAATTAATTAATTATGGCTGCGTTGGGTCTTCATTGCTGCACACGGGCTTTCTCTATTTATGGCTAACAGGGGCTACTCTTCGTTGCAGTGCACAGGCTTCTCATTGCTGTGGCTTCTCTTGTTGCAGAGCATGGGCTCTAGGCATGTGGGCTTCTGTACTTGCAGCACACAGGCTCAGTAATTGTGGCTTGAGTGCTCTAGAGTGCAGGCTCAGTAGTTGTGGTGCACGGGCTTAGTCGCTCCACAACATGTGGGATCCTCCCGGACCAGGGATCGAGCCAGTGTCCCCTGCATTGGCAGGCAGATTCCTAATCACTGCACAACCAGGGAAGTCTTTGTTTTCATTCTTGATGATGATCGATAGAAAGTGCTTTCTTTCATTTTAGAATTACTCCAGACTCCCAAATTAAGGTTCTTCCTGGCTGCTGTCTGGGGTGAACGTTGCAACAAACTTTTAAAAGATTAAAACAGCAGTATTATTCACAGTAGCCAATAGGTGGAAGCAACCCAAGTGTACATCTAGAGATGAATAGATAAATAAAATGTGGTATTTTACAATGAATATTATTCAGCCTGAAAGAGGAAGGAAATTCTGACATATGTACAAGACAGATGAACTTTGAGGATATACTGGCTAAGTGAAATAAGCCAGTCAAAAAAAGATAAATACTGAATGATTCCACTTATATAAGGTCCCTAGAGTGGTTAAATTCGCAGAGTCAGAAAGTGGAACTGTGATTGCCAGAGGCTGGGGGATGGTAGAATGGGGAGTTCTTATTTCATGGGCATGGAGTTTCAGTTTTACAGGATGAAAGAGTTGTGGAGATTGCACCACAATGAAACAATGAGGATGTACTTAGCCTACTGAACTGTACACTTAGAAAAGAGTAAAGTGGTAATTTTTATGTTAAGTATATTTTACCACAATTTAAAAAAAAAGGATTAAAACAGAAAGAGAAAAAGAGGATGGAAAAGGAAGACAAGAAAGCCCTATCTAGCACAAGCAAGGTGAATTGCCTCACTAGCAGAACCTTAGAACTGGGCCACGGGGACCTCTCCTTTGATTATTGCAAGTCTTCATTTACTACATCTGTTCCCTGCTTTATTAATTCAGTGAGATGAAAACTGTGCATATCAAGCTGTCGTCAATTAATGGATACTTGAATAACTTTTAGCACACCCACATGGAAATAAGCTTTCTCTAGCCACCTTCTTTTAGGGGCTCTTAATCTGGAAATCCCCACTGTGAAAAAGTGGTCTGTGCACGGGTTTAGGGGTACTTTATTTTCATGCAAAATTCTGTGTGTAGCTGAATCTGTATATTTTTATAAAAGAAGTCTCTTTGCTCTTAGCAGATTTTCAAGAGGGACTCAAAGTTGAGAACCATTGTCATAAGGAGTGTTCTCTTTGTGGTTTAGTCTGCTAAATTTCACTGCCCAAGTGTTTCAAATATCTCTCTAACAGTATGTGAAAAGATTCTCTAAATCAGGATTTTATGGATATAACAGATGATTTGCGAGTGACTTTTCACTGTTGGAAGTTCATGATGTATATTTTCCTCCATATTTATATTGAGCGTGAGTGCATAGATCAAGAACAGTCTAAGTTTTAGTACAGTGCATTCCAGATTCCTCTGTTTTCTGTCTAGTCAAGGTCTATAAGTAATTTTTCTGTCCTAACCTATTTGGGTTTTTTTTGGCCTGTATTTGTGCTAGGGTGTAACTTAACAAAAAAAAAAATCAGGACATTCATTTGTGAATATTTCTCCATCTGAGCTTATGTAATTGTTTAATGATCACTTTAAAACAGTAGTTTAAAAACTTTCTTGGTAGTGACCCTCAGTTAGAAATGTATTTTATAGTATAATCCACTACACATACACTCTCACATACATATATATATATATATATATATATATATACACTGAACAAAAATGTCTCAAAATAATGCCCTGACCTGCATGTGAAACACTGGCATTTTCTTTCCTATTCCATTCCATTCTGTTCTGCTTCATGTCACTCTTCTACTTTGGTTATGAAAAGAATTGCTACTTCGGACCTTCTAAATCAGTTTTTCTCAAAGTTGGGTTCTCAAATTTAGCTGTACATTAAGATCACTTACGGAGCTTTAAAAAATTCTGATGCCTGGGTTTATCCCTTATTCCCTCTCCCTCCCCCCATTCCCACTGCTGAAGGTTGTGATTTAATTGGTCTGGGGAAAGGCCTGGGCTTTGGGACTCTAAAACTCAACCTTTGTGATTCTAACATGTAGCCAGGGTTAAGAAATACGGATTTAAATCGATTTCACAATCCTCTGGTAGGTCTCATCTCTCAGTTAGAAAACCGTAGTTTGAAATAGCCTCTTAGATTATTGTTTGATGGTGTAGCAATTATAAAATGTTTTAATTACTTTTCTTTTTTCAAATACTTACTTTCTCTTTATTGTTTATTCAAACGCACCCCATAAAAGACCGAGGCTTGCATTTGCTCCTGTACCTTTGTGCTTCGATAAGCTCCCTTGCAATCATTTGCAGCATGTGTTTTAGACCAATGCTTCTCAAAGTTTAATGTGCATAAGAATCACCTGGGATCCTTGTTATAATGAAGATTGTGATTCAGTATGTCTGGGATGGGACTTGAAATCTACATTTGAGTTCCCAGGTAAAGTTGTTACTGCTGGTCCATGGACCACACTTTGAGTAGTAAGGTACTAGACAAAGATGCTTCAGCTCTCCTTTCTAACTGGATCTTTCTCTGTTCTGTGGCCAGCTGGCTCTTTGCCCTTTTTGTTATTTACAGTTTTGCACAAACCTTGAGGAAGCAAATGGTATCTTATTTCCTTCTAGTGATAGGACCAGTAACCTCCTGATTGGGGCTCAAGATGACAGGGAATCCTCTCCCCCACACCAAATGGACAGATACATGAACATTATGAACCCTAGGCATCAAACCAGTAAACACTCATTTTGCTATAGCATTTTGAGTGGGTATCTCTGATTCTATGTCCCTTATTTTGCGTGTGTATGCATACGTGTGTATTCAATTCTAATGCAATACATTTTCACATTGTAAGCATTCTTTCTAATCGTTGAGTAATGCTTTCACAGCAAGGTATGTGTGCTTGTATTTAGCACTACTTTACATGAAGGTTGTTTACAAAGTCTCTCTCTTACTAGTGTATAAGCACTTTGAAGACAGGTCTATGCCTTACTCATCCTTGCATCATCAAAGAGCCTACTAGGCACTCAGTGTTTCATTGAAGAGTGGTAGTATTAGTTAACAGTCACCATGGTAATGCTCAGTGGTACCACCTCAAATCTCAGTAGCTTAAACTAACTGGCATTTATTTAGCTCCATAGTCTGTGGTTCAGCCATTTGGATTGGGCTTGGTATGTAGTTCACCTGATCCAGACTGGACTTGTTGATGTGTCAGGTGGTAGGCTCATTATTGCCAGGTGACAGGGGTTGTTGCTGAACCACACTTGGGTCCTATCGCCCACGTGCAATAAAGCCAATCTACTCGCACAGGGTTGTGGGGAAGGAAAGTGCAGCATTTGTCGCAGGTGCCAAGCAAGGAGTAGGGGCGGCTAATGCTCAAAAGCCCCAAACTTCCTGATGGTTTTCAGGGAAAGGTTTTTAAAGACAGAATGAGGGAGAGGGTTGTGGGGTGCATAATCAGCTCATGTACATTCTTCTGATTGGTTGCTGGTGAGGGGTCAGCATCATCAACCTTCTGGTTCCAACGGGTCTGGGGTCTACCTGTTTGTGGTCAGCATGCAGTTAATTTCTTCCAGCTGGGGATTTCAGTATCTGAAAAATAGCTCAATGATATGGCCCAGAATATTATCTACAGACCTTGAGGAGGAACTAAATATCCTTGACTTTGTTTACTGACTAAACTATTATCATTTTGTCTTGCTTGACTGTTTTCCCTTGTTTCTGCATTTTCTCACTTCTCTGATGAAATTTGTTTTTTGGAACTCAAGAGAGGCCTAGGAGGCTACAATTTTTCTGCAAACAAGAAGCAGGCAGGGTCTGTCCAGGGAAGGTCCCATAGGGTCTGCTCAGTTTCAGGGCGACTGGACATTTTTCTCTCATCCACCAGCAGGATAGCCCCCTTCATTTCCTCATGCTGGAGGTGGAGTTACAGGACAAGCAAATTGAGACAAGTAACCATTTTTCAAGCTTCTACTTGCACATATTTGGTAATATCCCACTGGCTTGAGCAAGTTACCTCTCCAAGCGAGAGTCGGACTGAGAAGGCACTACAAAGTGATATGGCAAAGGAGGGTAAAGAATCGGAGCTATTTTTTTTTTTGCAATTAATCAACTACAGTAGTTTTCCTTTCCTTCTCTATCTTCACAGCACCATCCTCCACCCAGTCTAAAATTCCTGCAATATGTAGAAACAACATAGTGATACTGAAGTCCTTCCTGATTTTAATTTTGAAACCATTAGTTAGCTCTGCCATAATAGAGCCTTGATCTGAAGTGATTTAGTCAAAGACATGAAGATCCTGACTTTTACTGGAGGGCAGCCTGGGTTTCATTACCATCCACTCTCATGCCAGGTGTATCAGCCACAATCCTATCTACCTGCTGGTGTGTGATCCTTCCAGGTGCTGGGCCAACATGCAGGGAAGCAGACAGCCATGTGTTTTAATCAACATCTGTATCTTAATTTGTGTGTGGGGGGAGGGAGTTGCTCTTTGAGCCATGTTAAACAAAAACATAAAAATTACCTTAAAAACACCTTGATGAAAAGACACTTATCAACTTTCTCATCAGATGGGAGGAAAATGCTGAACATGGGGTAAGTGGACAGCAGCACTGGTATCACCAAACCCAAAATAAAAAACCTTAAAAATGCTTAGTTTAACATAGCGATCATAAAGAAGCCATTGCTTGTAATAACAAGAAAAACTAAATAACAAATGGCATTCTCAGTGTCCCCTTATTCTTCTACCACAAGGAGATATATTATATGAAACATATGCAAGTAATTGAGAGGCAAATAGAATTGCTTAAAGAGAGGTACTCAACTGACAGCAATAAAATTTAGACCAAATATCAGAAAACAATTAAGCCTGGCAGTAACATTGATTAGAGCACTCTTTTCTTATTTGGTTAGTCCTAGGAGGCCCACTGAGCTGCTATTTTGTTTAAGCTGACGGAAAGATAAACTAATCTCGTTTAATGGGCAGAAGATGCAGGAGCTGTGCTTTCTCTCTTCATTACAAGGATGGTTCAGGGGTAGTTGAAGTTTCAGTAAGATGACTGGGTTTAATACCTTATTTACTTCCTGGGAAGTTAGAGACATGTAGAGATACACACCTCAGCTCAGTGAAAAAATATTTTGCTGGCCCCAAGTAAAATTGTGAAAGAAGTTGGTTGTATCTTCAGATCTTAGCCTCAACCCTTTTCTTCAGGAGATACTTCTCTGCAAATCATCCCTCAGGATCCTAAATGGAGGCCTCTGGTTTTTCTCCCTATCAAAATGACCTAAAACCCCTTTGCATGTCAATATTAATGATGGCTAACAGGTCAAAGCATTTTTCCCCCAAAGGGAATAAAGTTACTGAAAAAAGGTTTTTATTAGTGAAGGTGTATGTACCATTTCCACCCCTAAAGTGACATCAAAGCAGCTCTCCTTTTACAAGGCAGGATCCTGAAGTTTAGAGTTCATTGGTACATACAGAAACGAAATAGGCAGCTAGCACATCAGATAGAAAATGAAAGTCTACAGACTTCGGTTTAAATATGGCATGTTGAAGACGTCTGACAGTTTTCCGCTTCTAAAACGCCACCAAATTTACAGAAAAGAGTAAACCCAAAAGGCTAAAACAGTAAGAAAGGAGACAATGGCAGATGAATACTGTTGGCAATATTTTGGAAAACTGACAGCAGATGGACTCAAAGTACTGACTTGTATCAGCTTCCTCTACTTTGCTGAGTTTTTGTGGGATACAGGCTCTGGTGGTACTGATGGAGGCAGTGATGGAGGTGGTGACAGTGGTGGTGATGGAGGTGGTGGTGATGATGGAGGTGGTGGTGGTGATGGAGGTGGTGGTGGTGGTGGAGGTGGTGATGGAGGTGGGGATGGTGGAGGTGGAGGTGGTGATGGAGATGGGG
>NW_021703767.1:134384030-134424056 GCF_005190385.1 Monodon monoceros
TGGAGGTGGAGGTGGTGATGGAGGTGGTGGTGGTGGAGGTGGTGGTGGTGGTGGTGGTGGTGGTGGTGGTGGTGGTGGAGGTGGTGATGGTGGTTGAGGTGGTGGTGATGGTGGAGGTGGTGATGGAGGTGGTGGTGGTGGTGGTGGAGGTGGTGATGGTGATGGAGGTGGAGGTGGTGATGGAGGTGGTGGTGGTGGAGGTGGAGGTGGTGATGGTGGTTGAGGTGGTGGTGGTGGTGGAGGTGGAGGTGGTGGAGGTGGAGGTGGTGATGGAGGTGGGGGTGGTGATGGTGATGGAGGTGGGGGTGGTGGTGGAGGTGGTGGTGGTGGTGGAGGTGGTGGTGATGGAGGTGGTGCTGGAGCACATCCCTTTCCTTCTACCCTGTGAACTGCTTGAGGGCTGAGACTGCTCATCTTGTGTACACTGGACACCTCTATGAAAGTTGGTTAAACAGCAGTATCATAGTAAATGTCTGTTGAGTTGAATGGAAAGTTCTCTCAAGAACTATGAAAGATCTGAGATTTTACCCTATTTGTAAGCAATTAGGTTAACCTGACACATGGATATTGATAGAGGTAATGGGACTCCTGGGTCGGAGACAAAGGGCTTTATTACTTATGGCACAACAATCATCATGAGCTTCATATTCGGGCCCTCTTGTCTCCCAGGTTTCATGAGGGTGATTCAGAACGTATCAGGGCGATACCTATGCAGTAGGTTTGTGTCACAGCTGAGGAATCACAGCTTTGGAAAACTCAATCTCTTATAATCTTCTCCTTCGTTCCTCATGCAAACAAACTTTTCCAACCTTTGCCCTGGGGAAAACAGTATCTTTATTATACTGGACAGCAAACATACCTTCCCTCTATTCCAGAGAGACACACTATGTCTATCTTCCAAAGCTATCTGTTATATGAACATTCTTGAAAAGGTAGTGGATAACGAATTTTCAGTGCTTTGGCTCATGAGACGTGCAGAAACAAAAGAGTCCCAGGGAGAATTGTCTCCCAAACTGTCTCTCAAGAGATCATGAGTCTCTTCTGATTCTTCTGATGGCAAAAACTTTAACATACCTTAACTGTGAAATACACACAATTACCTTGCCATTTATTTGCCTAATTTTTCTCAGCCCCATGCCCCCCTATCTATAGGCTGCTCTGTGATAGTGGGACTGAGACTCTATAACTTCATCTCCCAGCCCACTTCCACATAGATTCTACCAATAGGAGGCATTGATGGGAGACTGCAAGGCCGGTGGAGGAAATAATGTGCCCTCTCCTGGCCTCCAATTCAGGTCTGAATCCCTCCAGCAGGAGAGAACAGCTATAGCTGTATCCTCCAGCCTTTCTTGGTACTTCCAAAGCTAGCGTGCAGCCGCCCCTACGAGGTATATGCAGCAGCCATGCTGTTGGAGTGACAGCCCCACCACACTCCCTCATCCCCCACCCATCAACTGTCCTAGCACCTGCCACACTATCCCCAGCATCCAATTTTCATTAACTTCCAGTTCTGTCTCCTTGACCTTCTATCACCCACCTGGCTATGACCCTCCTTAGACTTTTCAGCAAAAATCAGCACCATGGGCACGTCCCTTCTTGTCCTGCACTCCCACAGAACTTTCAGGTTCTAGTAACACCATCTCTTCCTATTTGTTTTCCCAGCCCTCAAGGTGGTAGTTTTTCCTGGTGTTTTCTCTAGGTTACCTCAGCATCCCACTTTCAACCTTTCAATGCCTGTGTAACAAATCTCTGTATTAAATAACTCTGTTTGAAATACCTAGCATGGTTTTTGCTTTCCTGAGTGGACTCAGGCTGATAAACCACCCAGAATTAGAAATGAGTTTCTGTTCTAATCCAGTGTTTAATATTTTATTTCTTTTTAATCTAATTGTTATCTTTATCAAAGGACATAGTTCAAAATATCAAATAGTGCAGTAGGCCCTTGCCCAGTGGCATGCTGGTTAATGATGACTGGGTTTTTTCTATGAGTGCGACGATCCATCTGTGGGACTAGGGGTAGAACCTACAAGTGCATGACTGACAGTTACAGATAAGCTAGTTATTTGTGGGTACCAGTCTAAGCTCAGAGGTTAAATAACTTACTCAAGAGCAATGGTAGTCCCCAGAGAAGGTCTTTAATTTCTCTTTTGGAATTATGTCCCAAATATTTATCAAAATTATTATAATAATATTACTCCATACAGGAAAATTTTGTTGTTTTTTATAAGTATATCATCATGTGAAAATTATATATGAATACTATTCACTGTCTCATTAATAAAGGAGTCAGTTTGAAAACAATTTTAGGGACCTATTCTGTGACTTTATTTTTCTAATCATAAAATATTGAGACTCAAATATATGTCCATGTAATATCTCTCAGAAACAAAAACATAATACACTGTTTACGTTTTTTTAGATGAAAGAAAATTCGAAATAACTTTAGTGGTAAAT
Source organism: Monodon monoceros (assembly GCF_005190385.1). Taxonomy (NCBI): domain Eukaryota; kingdom Metazoa; phylum Chordata; class Mammalia; order Artiodactyla; family Monodontidae; genus Monodon; species Monodon monoceros. Next base: position 134,386,485 of record NW_021703767.1, read on the forward strand.
AATTTTCAGTGATAAATAATTAGAAGCTGCCTGAGTTCATAATACTTTAATACATTATTATTTTACCTAAAACATGTACAAAAGCAATTTAATATCAGGAAAATATAGTTACAGAGACAGATGTTATTCTGGATCACCTTACCCCCTTAAGTAAAGAATGCAGGTTAATGCTGATTAATTTTAATAAATGCCTTCAAAGGTATATGCCTTCAGGAGGCATACACGCTGAATTGTAAATGGTTTCTTGAGACCAAATCCTTTAAATCCTTCCAAAGCATGTTGCCATTTTAATACTATCAAATGCTAGTTTAGTATATTTCATTATCATCAGAACTGGGAATGAAATATTTGGGGCGCAACTAATAATACTCAGACCCTGCTCACATTGTGATATGAGAGTCAACCTTTTAGGAAGCGAGTCCTACCTTTATGAATAATTTGTTTCACAACCCAACTCAATCTGTTGGTTAGAATTTGGATATTATTGCATAATCTTGTTGAGAAAAATAGAGTAACATCTTGAACAGAGCCAAGGAGCTCTTTTATTCATTTTCAGTAATAATGCAAAAATGGGACCACGAATTGATTTGTGCATGTGGCACTATTTGAAATAAAAAAGAAGAAATGCTCTCTTTTACAGGGTTCACTTCTTTAAGGAAGTGCAGCAACATCCTCCTCTCTGTTCTGCTAATGTTTTGCTGAGTTTTAACCATTTATTTGCTTTTATAAAATTTCCAGTGGGATTTGTCTGCTTGAAAAAGGTTTACGCTGGGACTTCCCTGGTGGTGCAGTGGTTAACAATCTGCCTGCCAATGCAGAGGACACGGGTTCCATCCCTGGTCTGGGAAGATCCCACATGCCACGGAGCAACTAAGCTCGTGTGCCACAACTACTGAGCCTGCACTCTAGAGCCCACACGCCACAACTACTAAAGCCTGCGTACCCTAGAGCCCGTGCTCCACAACAAGAGACGCCACCGCAGTGAGAAGCTCACGCACCACATTGAAGAGTCGCCCCCGCTCGCCACAACTAGAGAAAGCCTGAGTGGAGCAGCGAAGATCCAACGCAGACAAAAGAAAAAAAAAAAAAGAAAAAGGTTTATGCTAATGTTAACATATATTTTGCCTGAAGGAATATATAAAGGACAAGGAAAATAAATGCATTAATTTCAATGAATGGATCTGTCTTATGACCAGAATGGATCATTCCATGATGTAGCTGAATTTCACCCCAAAGTGCCTATTTTAAACATTTCTATGCGTTTGACAGTGGATTTTCTTAGTTACAGCTTCCCATCTCTCTTGCATCTTTTGTCTCTATCTGGTGCCCTTACTTCTGCTGGAAACTTGCTCACTTCTGCTCTATTCTGTATTAAAATGCTTCTCTCCACTCTGCATCCTCTTCAAGCTATTGTCCTCTTATTCTCCTCCACTTTTCTACCAACTCATCAAAGAGCCTCTCAGCCTCTACCTCCATCCTCTACCAAAATGTGGCTTTAAGGACAACACTCTGAATAATCTCTACCTCTTGCAGGAAGGAAGGGAAATGTTATTAGAAAGGAGTACACTGAAGGCTTCAGCCATTTTGATAATGTTCTATTTATTTAAATACTTTTTTACACATGAAATACTTATTATATTAAAAAAAATGCTTCCACCATCACTATTTTACTAAAACGGCCATCAGTGACCATCTAATTGCCAAGACCAATGACCTCCCCCCTTCTTTAACTTTCTACAATATTTGATGTTATTGAGCAAACTTTCTTTGTATAAAAATTGTTTTCTAGAAATAGACTCATAGGTGTAAAAAACAAACTTATGGTTACCAAAGGGGAAATGGGGGAGGGAGGGGAAGAAAAATTAGGAGTTTTGGATTAAAAGGTACACACTACTATATGTAGAATAAACAACAAGGACCTACTGTATAGTACAGGGAACTATATTCAATATCTTATAATAACTTACAATGGAAAAGAATCTGAAAAAGAATATCTATATCTATACCTATATAGATATATCTGAATCACAACATTGTAAATCAACTAACTTCAATTAAAAAATTGTTTTCTGACTCTAAAGTATTACACACTTATCATAAAAATATGGAAAATAGACTGAAATACTTAAATTTATTTAAGTATTTAAATTACATTCTTTAAGAAAAAACTTAAATCCCAATCATTCCCATTCTCCAGATAGAACCACTGTGAATGTTTTTTTACTACAAGTGTTTGTGTATGTATATTTCTACTTAGTAAAATTTCCATTTTATATTCTGATTCTCCCTCTTAATATTAAATTAAAGGTATTCTCCCAAGTCATTTTACTATTCTTCACAAACATGATTTTAAAAAACTGAATAATCTTCCATCATGTAACTATACAATTATTTATTTAACCTTCTCCATTTATTAGAACAATCAACTCTGCAGATGCTTCAGGACAACACTCACTGAGTACTTACCTTGTTCCCGGAAGTGATCCACGTGCTTTGCATTTGTCATCTCATTTTGTCCTCACTACAGCGGGAGTATGATTGTAACCCTCCTTGATCTCAACTACCTCCCCCCTGCAGACTTCTTCTGAATAAAAACCTGTGTTTCCAACTTCTCTTCTGAACTCAGGGGTCTTACACCTAACTGCTTCCTGGTCTTCTACCCCAGGATGTCCACAAAACACCTAAACACCTAAACCTGAGATGGCCCAAACTGTCCTTTCCTTCCACAGACTTGCTTCCGTTTCTTCCCTCCCCAAGTTCAGTTAGTGGCCCTCTTTTCCTTCTAGCCCCTGAGCATGCAACCCAGGCATCCTCTTTCCTTATGTCTAACCAGTTGTGAAGGCCTGTCCTACCTCCATTATATTTTCCACAACTACTCTTATTTCCCCATTTCCTCAGCAAATTCTCAAGTGACTTACTTATTACCTCTCATCTGGACTAATTTAAAAGACTGTTGAGGAATTATCCCGACTTCCATCTCTTCTAGTGTCAAATCATCCTATCTACCACTGTCTTATTAATCTGGCTCCATTCTGTTCATACATTTGCATTGGTGCCTCATTCCCTCAGATGAAGTCTAAATCCCTGAGTCTGATATTTAAGACCTTATATCCACCAAAATCCACCATTCTAGCAAATTATGATGTTCACAAACTCCTGTGCTTTTGCTTTTATTCTTCTCTGTATTTGGAGTGTTTTAACTACTCTTTCTCTCCCCTCTCCTTCCACTTTATTTGTTCTAAAGATGCCTATCTGTCAATATCAAGGTTAATACCACTCCTCCATGAACCTGCCCCATTCTCCCATCTGGGACAAATCTCTTCCAAAATTGAGAATCAAGAATTCTTTGCCTTGTCTTATTTTTGGTCCATATCACTACAACTTTGTAGAACTGTAATGTGAAGAACTGTTTTGTGTCCCTACTCAAGTATACACTGCTTGAGGGCGGGAACTGTGCATTACACGTATTTTGGGCCTTCATAGCACCTGCCACAGTACCTGGCACATAAAGAATGTTCAGTGAATGCTTGTTGAGTGTGGAAATTAGTAAAATTGCTGACCAGTATCACATATCCATATCATTAACTCCCTTTCTTTTACTTTAACTCTTTATAATTTTGCCCTGCTTCAGTTTCTGCTTCACTTTCATGCCTCATGAATAACTCGCGCCCATCCCTCTGCTGAAGCCTCACTTAAGTGTACCCTCCTTTTGTAATAAATCCCAAATGATTAGGTTGATGTTTACTTGCCGACACATTTCCTTTCCCAGGAAGTCAGTTCTTCAGCACTATTCAGAGAGCTGTACGATATTAGTGTGGACTCTTGGTTACCAGTGACAGAATCTCAACTCAGACTAGCCTGAGCCCAAGGGGGGCTTTAGTTGAAGGATCTTGCAAACGCTAGCCAAACCAGAGGAAGAGTTTCAGGAACTTGCTTGGTTCTGGGGATCTCAGAACCTGGAGTTTGAAATTCGGGACTCCCGCCATAGAGACACTTTCCCCCTCTCGTTCTCTCTCTTGCTTCCAATTACTTCAATCCTGGCTTGCCTTGGCTTGGCTTTATTCTGCCCAGCTGGAGATGGATGCAGACATTAAAGGCAAACAGAAGCTGGAGACCAAGTAGAAAGGGAAAAAAAAATCCAGGCAGTGGTGAACTCAGATCACCAGTGCTTAAGCTTAGCTCCTGTTTCTCTAATCCAGTATCTTTTCCCAGCTATGGAAACCAACCTAGTCTGCTAGTTTGCGGAGGCCAACCTGAGTTAGTTTTTGTCATTTGTCATGAAGAAAGTCCTGACTAATACAGGTAAATGCTTTTTCACAGCGCCGGAGAATTGATTTAGGAGCAATTCAGTAAAATACTGCGACTTCAAAATGGGATTGAGTCCTCCATATCGTTGAAATGTGTCAACGGAAACTGTGGGTCCTATTCTAGACCTCCCCATATGTTGGGGTGATTGAATCTGCACGCTTTCAAGGTAGACAGATCTTTCATCTTTGAAAACTTTCCATTTAAGAAGAAATTTAAGATTTCAAATTCTTTCCCCCAAACTTTCTAAATCTACCACACTTACCAGGTTTTCAGATTTACATACGCTTATAATATGCCTTAAAGATATTCCTTATCTCTTTTATCACTATCCCTTCTTGTTTTGTATAAATTGCTGTTGTGTTAAGCTTTCTCTCTCCTTTTTATTAAGGCAGTTATCCATTTACCAGTTTCATCTGAATTATCACAGGAAAATTTATTTTCCCTATAAAAATAACTGGCTTTCTTAACTGCAGTTTTATTCAGTAGTGCCTAAACTCATAACAGTTCTCCATAAGGTTTTGGGGAATTTATACTCTTTTTATTTAAAATATTTTTGGAGCAGTCCAGTTTTCTTTACCTTTGGCATTTCCAAATTCTTAGTGAATGACCAGGAATCCATCTGTTGCTAGCTGCTTCAGAAGCCTCCCATTAGCTATGATGTGGTGCAATGCTATGCTAAATTAAAATCTATATATTCTTTGATTTTCTTTGTAATGGCTATTAGAAAACTTTTATCCTTGATTAATGGATTACTGAATAGCCAACATGACACCGTTTTATCTTTCTCTGTTTATATTATCTGTATTAATCCACTTCTACATGATCATATGAAAGGAAATTCTGCATCTGAATTTCTAACGGGCTCCTAAATACATTGTTTTTTGCATGCTCATATATATATATATGTATATTCAGTATAAAGACTAGTGATTAAAAAACATGTTATCCGTATTCCCATGTTTCAAAATTTTACTGGAATCTATCGGCAACATCTAAATAATCTGTATTATGATGACCAGATTCAGAATATAGAAACATGAGAGCGTCAGAATTTATGGGTTTTTCCTTTAAAACACTATTTCTGAATAATGCCCACTTAAATTGATTTTCTTACTCAATGACAACATTACCTCCTGTGTTTATTTCTTTCTAAAAACTAATCTCAACTATAATAAGTCTGCACACAATAGGATTATCTTAAGGAGAAACTTAATTAAATCAGGAGGAAAAAGGGAATCTGTCTTTGTAGAATGAGGGCATATATATTTCATAACACATTTCCTTCTAGATCTGTGCAGGTTTAGAAGACTTGTTCCAGATTCAGAGTGGTCTCCTGAGTGTCCTGTGAAATAATGTTATGTGGTGGTAATATTTATACTATGACAACATCTGTACCTGATCTCTGGCATAAATTAGTAACCCATTCCTTGTTCTTATCAAAAGGAATTTCACATTTCCTGTTAATTTCGGTGACATTTATCTGACAGTGTAAATTGGGAGAAGATAGTAAATGGCACAGTGGGTTTCATGGATTTTTGTTTGTTTGGTTTTTGTTTTTGTTTTTTGCGGTTCGCGGGCCTCTCACTGTCGTGGCCTCTCCCGTTGCGGAGCACAGGCTCCGGACGCGCAGGCTCAGCGGCCATGGCTCACGGGCCCAGCAGCTCTGCGGCATGTGGGATCTTCCCGGACCGGGGCACGAACCCGCGTCCCCTGCATCGGCAGGCGGACTCTCAACCACTGCGCCACCAGGGAAGCCTGGTTTCATGGATTTTTAAAACATATTTCTTATTGTGGTAAAACACACATAAAATAAAATCTGCCATTTTGACCATTTTTATAGTAATCATGTGGCATTAATTATATTCAGAGTGTTGTACAACCATTACCACTATCTATTTCCAAAATTTTTTCATCACCCCACAGAGAAATTCTGTAGCCATTAAGCAATAACTCTCCGGTCCTCCCTCTCTTCAGCCCCCGGAAACCTCTAACTTTCTGTCTCTATGAATTTGCCTATTTTACGTATTTCATATAAGTGGAATCACACAATATTTTCCCTTATTTCACTTAGCATAATGTTTTCAAGTCTCACCTGTGTTGTAGCATGTATCAGAATTCCTTTTTATGACTGAATAATATTCCATTGTATGGATATACCACATTTTGTTTATCCATTCATGTGTCAAGGGACACTTGGGTTGTTTCCACATTTTGGCTATTGTTAATAATGCTGCAATGAACACTGGAGTACAAGTATCTACTTGAGTCTTTGTTTTCAATTCTTTTTGGGCATATACTTAGGAATAGAATTGTTGGGTCACATGGTAATTCTATATTTAGCTTTTTGAGGAACCATTAAACTGTTTTTCACATTGACTGCACCATTTTATATTCCCACCTTCAATGTACAACGGTCCAATTTCTCTGCATCCTTACCAACACTTATTTTCTGCTGTTTGTTTGTTCATTTATTTATTTATTAATAGCCATCCTAATAGCTTTGAAGTGATATCTCATTGTGGTTTTGACTTGCATTTCCTTAATGCCTAAAGATGTTGAGAATCTTTTCATATACTTACTGGCCATTGGTATGTCTTCTTTGGAGAGGTGTTCATTCAAGTCCTTTGCCCATTTTGAAATTGGATTATTTGTCTTTTTGTTGCTGAGTTGAAGGAGTTCTGTATTTATTCTGGATATTAAACCCTTACCAGATATGTGATTTCCAAATATTTTCTCTCATTCTGTAAGTTGTCTTTTCACTCTCTTGATAGTGTCCTTTGATACACAAAAGTTTTTAATTTTAATGAAGTCCAGTTTACCCATTTTTTTGTTGCTGCTGTTGCCTGTGCTTTTGGTGTCATATATAAGAAACCATTCCCAAATCTAAAATCATGAAGATTTGTTCCCATGTTTTCTTCTTCTATGAGTTTTGTGGTTTTAGTTCTTAAGTTTAGGCCTTTGATCCATTTTGAGTTAATTTTTATATATGGTGTAAGGGGTTTCATGAATTTTTTTAAACCAATAAAGAGTAGATTTAAAAAATGTTTTTGAAAAAGAGAACACTTGTACACTGTTGGTAGGAATGTAAATTGGTACAGCCCATATGGAAAATAATATGGTGGTTCCTGAAAAAATTAAAAATAGAATGAACTACCATATGATCCAGCAATCTCACTTCTGGGTATATATCTGAAGAAATGAAATCACTATCTCAAAGTGATACAGAATCAATATCTGTGCTCCCATGTTCATTGCAACGTTATTCATGATAGCCAAGGCACGGCAACAACCTGAGAGTCCATCAATAGATAAATGGATTAAGAAGATGTGCTATATTATTCAGCCACAAAAAAAGAAGGAAGTTCTGCCTTTTGTGTGACCATGTGGATGGACCTTGAGGGCATATGCTAAGTGAAATAAATCAGACAGAGAAAAGCAAATACTGTATTTTCTCTCACATATGTGGAATCTGAAAAAGCCAAGCTCATAGAAACAGAGTAGAGCAGTGGTTATTAGGGGGTGGCAGGTGAGGGGAATGGGGAGATGCTGATCAAAGGGTACCAAATTCCAGTTAGAAGATGAATAAGTTTTGGGGATCGAAGGTACAGCATTGTGATTATAATTAACAATGTATAGTTATAGTTAACTGTATTATATACTTGAAAGTTGCTAGAAGAGTACATCTTAAATCTCTCCACACCGAAAAACAAATGGTAACTATGTGAAGTGATAGAGGTGTTAACTAACCTTCGTGGTAATTATTTCACAATGTATACAAGTATCAAATCATCACATTGTACACCTTAAACTTACACAATGTTGTATGCCACTTATATTGCAATAAAGCTGGAAAAAATCTGCTTGTGAGAATCATTGCTACAACCAGATAAATATCTCCAAAGTATATAACTTAAAAAAAAAAAACTAGGGGCTTCCCTGGTGGCGCAGTGGTTGAGAGTCCACCTGCCGATGCAGGGGACACGGGATCGTGCCCTGGTCCGGGAAGATCCCACATGCCGCAGAGCGGCTGGGCCCGTGAGCCATGGCCGCTGAGCCTGCGCATCCGGAGCCTGTGCTCCGCGACGGGAGAGGCCACAACAGTGAGAGGCCCGCGTACCGCCAAAAAAAAAAAAACAAAACTAGTTGATTTATGGATTCCATCTACAAAACATAACATTTTAAATGTGTTCCTGAATACATATTATATTCATTGACTATCTTCAAAGGCAAACAAGAAAACTCTCTCCAAACTATCTCCTCCAAGGCTATCACCAGTAGATACTTTTAAGCACAAAAAAGATTAAAAGAAAAAAAAAACAAAACCCACTCTCATTGCGCCATAGTCTTCTATTGCGTGAGCTATAGCCAATGTGAATCTTTCAAGTGAGAATTGCTGCTTATGAAAGAGGCATTCAAAAATAAGCACTTTTTAGGAGGAAAAGTGCCAGGGAGAAGGGCTGGTCTTATATAACTGGGCAAGCTCTCTGCTGAGATGTTTCAGGAGGTTCCTGCTCCCCCATTCCCTAAATATCATCCTTTGGCTTGTCAGCAAACCAAATATTAGACACATTTTGTTTTTCATTAGATATTGACAGCCCTTGGTAGAGCTAAATTTTTAAAATATATTACCACAGAGTTATTAAAATTGTTTTAACAATTAAGTCATTTTTCAGAGAGTTGCTCTAAGAAAAGTTTTGTCTACCTTTTGAAAACCCAATTGATATGCTCAGAAACTATCAATATTTGTATGGAGAGGGGAAACTAGATCTTGTATTGCAAATCTTTAGCCACCCCAGCTCATTTAACCTACTCTGAATAAAACCACTGTTATGACCATTCTGGTTTTGTGTATTTGCTTCATACTCTCAGCAGCAAAGGTGAGGCAGAGTGGGGATGTTTCCGAGAAAGTTTATTAAAGCAGTGATTCTTGATTCTGGCTGCACATTGGAATCACCTGGAGTGTTTAAAAAAATGCATACACACACATATATACATATAAAATCATTTTATTAATCTGATTAAATATGTCTCATATATACTGATCATACATATGTATATTGATTGTATATATATACATATATACTGATTTTATATATATATATATATATATATACACAAACACAATGTATACTTAGAGATCATACATATATGTATGTGTAAATATAAAATCAGTAGATAGATACATACATAGATTGATTGACAGATAGATAGATAGATATTATAGATACTGAATATATCATGCTCGGGCCCAACCCTCAGAGATTCTGACTAAAATCTTTCTGGTGGGGCTCAGAGAGTTTTAAAATCTCCTCAGGTGATTGTCTGTGCAAACGGGGTTGAGAACCACTGTGCCAGATAAAAGATGACAAATGGGAAACAAATACTAATAACAAATACTAGGTACTGTGAGGTCAGATACCTACTTTCTGAAACATGGCCTGCTCTTTGGAACTTGCAGCACCCGCCCCCGTTCTCCCGCAAAGTGCCGTTTCCTCTAATCCTTTCTCCAGGGGTAATAGTCAGTCTAGCATATCCAAGGAAGGAGCCCATACCTAAAAATCCCTCCTTTCTTTAACGTCTAGGACAGGTCTGCAAACTTCCACTTTTCTGTCTGAGGACCTATATTTGCCTAATGATCAACATTGGAATAGGTACCCCCTTCAGTGGAGAACTAACCAAACCTATTACCTATCATGGAAAAATAATTATCTGTAGCTTTGCTTCTTACCTGTGCTATCCCTGCTTAGCAACAGGTACTAAAGCCTTTCAACCTGCAGGCTCAAGTCAGCGCTATTCCTGAACAGACCTAATCAAGCTTAGTGACGTACCTGGAAGCCTGCGCTCACCAATGGATAGGGCTTAGAGTGGGTCTCACAGACATCCGTTTACTACTATTCTTTACCTACCAATCTGGATGCCCTGAATAACAGCATCAGCCCAAGTGTGGCTTTTTGTATACTGGGATTCAGCTGGTGGGCCTCCTCTCTAAAGGACCAGCCCTGTAGCCTGGAGCTGGTAGTTCCCACAACACTGGCCTAGTATATTCATGACTGGATGACCCTCCCTCTTCACTCTCGCCCAAGGTAGAGGTCCCAGGATGCTACCTCACTGAACCTTCCTGGACCATTTCGGCTCTCCACACAATGGTCCAAATTATCTCATGAGATATCCTAGTAAGGTGTTTGACATTCTGTCCCATTAACAAGCTATTAAAAAAAATACTCCAGGACTGTATCCAGAACCTGAATGAGTCTCTCTACACATATGAGGAAGGGCAGTTTCTGGAAATAACTGGGTTCCTCTGTTTTGGCAGATGGAGGCTTCATGGTTCTAGTGTAAGGGTGGCAGGATTGTTGGTGAATACTGGGCATGTTAACTTTGCATGTTCCAGCTGTTTGGGAGAAGCATAAACTCTGTGAAATACTGGTGTTGATGGTAGCAGAGTGGAGCCAACTGAGGACACTGGGCATCCAGGGAGGGTGAAGGAAAATAAGAGTTTCCTGAAAGGGAAGTACAAGCCAGCACTGAACTTGCCCATCTTACTTCTGTTTCTAATTGAGGGAACTCATGCTGGGAGGGGAGGAAGTGGGTTGCAGAGAATAATGAGAATCATGTTTGCACAGAGACACAAACTTGAGTGGGGAGAGGGGGTTGATGACATTTTCTGTACTTTGGCGAAAATGCTTGGTCAGGATCTCCTGCCACTGTACTTGTCTGCATGACTCATAGGAGAAAAGTTAACCAGATAACATGTATAGGTCATTCCCTAAGGACCACATTAACAGATGCACAGTAAATGGGCATGTGCTTCCCAATCACAGCTGGGATTTCCCACAGCTGAGTTCACTGGGACACACCTCTTTCTCCTGAAATGAAGAGCATTCCTTAAAAAGGCAGAGAAACCCCTGCATGTGAAGGCCAAGCATGCTTTAAGATGCAGGTTCTGTCAGAACCAATAGGAGAGACAGAAGTGCCATGCCTGCCTTGGTGAGGTGGTGACCCTCACCCAGTGGGAGCTTGTGGGAAAAGCTGATGCTCTAACTCAGGAAAGCTGATGCTCTAACTCAGCCTGAAGTCCCTAGAGGTCAACCAGACCACCAGGAAGGAAACCCAGATGTGGACAAGCACAAGGACAATCTGAAATCTGTGAGGATGAACTGAAATCCATGTCTATTTCTCACTAACTCCAACCTGGGGGAGACTTGGGTGTCCCGTGAGGGAATCTGGTGTCCTGCTCTGACAGCAGCCGGAGGAGCTGAAGGAAGACGGGCCCCAGGCAGGTCAGTGACAATGGCCAGCACCTTGCTTTGACGTTTGTGGGGTAAAAAAAAATCTATGTGCTGCTTCCTGTCTGCCTTTCAAACATCATGGAGAATTGTTTCTTATGGCAAATGCTAGCCTGAAATTTTAGAGGGAAAGGAATGCTGGGAAATGTAGTTCCAGCTTTAGTGAGTCAATGAAATTGACAAGATCCCACAATATTTCTTCCTAGAGAGCTCAGAATATTTGTCGCCTTTGACTCTTTCTCTCCCACCCCATTTGCACTGGATCATCCATCAGTTCTGTTTATCCTTCTTTCATAGTTGCTCCTATCCCCTCATTTCTGCCACTGCTGTAGGTTGTGTTGGGACTATTCCCCTGGATTTGAGCTCTCCTCTCTTTAATTCATATCCTGTGACTAAGCACCCAACCTGTACCCCACTTTCAGTGGCTGTCCCTTGTCATGTTCCTCCATTGCCTGAATCCCTGCTTTGTTAACCTGCTTTTCCACTCAGAACCCCAAAGCCAGGGGACACTGTGATTTTCCTAGACTTCCCAGGGACTTGTATGTTCTCTGAACCTCATTGCCCAGCTCCAACCTGGATTTTCTCTCCCTGAGAGAGGACTATACACTCCCATCTTGTTGAAATAAGGTGTGGCTTTGTGACTTGCTTCTACCAAGAAGATGATAGAGGGAGGGGAGTTGTTGAGCAGGGTACCCTGCACTGGTAACGAGTCCCAGGGGAGGACTCTCAACACTTCTGCCCACTGCATCTTGGTATCAGCATCACCAAAGAAAACACAATGAAGTCAATCACTGAATGGAACAACGCTTACTTACACAGAGAAGAGACACAACGAGATCAGCTTCAATAGTGGGCACTTGTCCCCCATGGCTGAGGTCTCTCCCACAGCCAACACGAAGAAACCCGACCCCTCCCCACGGAGGAATGAAATAGCAGTTGGCCAGGTGCCATTTAAGCAGAACAAAAAAGCAGCATTGAGCCTGAAACAAGGAAAGATATTCCCACCCAAGGTGATGAGCTCAGCATAAGCAGTGTGGGCTCTTTATCTCTTGGTAAGGAAGTGATCCAGGTCCAAGACCCATTGTTAGGTGGTCCAGTGGGTGTTGAAAGACTGTGTGAGATTTCCTTTCCCAACAGTAGCGATGTTTGACGTCGACATCTATGAGCAGAAGATTCAAGACCCGTCAAGAGGTTCACCATGTTCTCGGTTATCTTTGCCACACCACCGCCAATGTTCTGGATAGCGGCTGCTCCGTCTGCCTGGGTCACAGAATGAAGATAACATGCAGCAGAACACAGCTGACCCACAATGGACATGAAATGTGAGTAACCTTTGTCAATTAATCCACTGAGTTGGGGGAGTGGGCAAATTCAAGAGCTTTGCCTGCAATGGACAGAACTTGGGGATGGATTGGATGTGACGTAGAGAGGGGTGTCAAGTGTGCCTTCCAAGTCATGGCTTGCAAAGCTGGAGTGATTCACTATGATCGCAGGCATTACAGAGGGTGCAGGACTTTGATAATCAATAGTGTTGAATTGCTGAAAGCCATGCAGTTATAGAAGCAGATGATCCGGGAACTCTGAGTAAACATTTGCATGAGCCACACCAAGGAGACCTGAGAACCTGGAGATGCCACACACCCAATGCAAGGCAGTGGACCAAATGCAGGAAATGGGAAGAGGCTAAGACAGGCAGGCAAAGCTGGATCCTGGATAGGTATGGTGTAAGGCAGCTGTGTTGATCCAAGCAGGCCATTAGATATGAATGAATGAGAGAACAAATTCTACTCATTGCCATACAAACAGACTTTGGCCATTCTGTCTTCCCCATATTTATTCAAAACACATTTATACCCTACCAGGAATACTTTCTCCCCAGTCCAAATTGGATTTCACATCTAAGACTTTTCATGTCTAAGACCACTTTCTCATAACCTTACTTTTGGTTTCAAGGCTTGCAGGATTCGCTGGCAAAATAACCACTCTGTACTCAGTTAAACAAGAATTTAGAGAGAGTTTATTGAATTAACAAAGATTACAGTACACTAATTAAGAAAAGAATAGTATAACTAAGAAAGAATAGTAAAGACAGGTTTATACATCACCAAATTGGGGAAGCACCTACATCCAGATCCAAGCAGTGCTGGGAAGTCCCTTGAAGAGCAATCTGGAGTCCCAGTTGGGAAGGTCCTGGTGGTGTGTCCACCCCATGGGTGAGAGCTTCAGTTTGCCACTTGAAGGAGCCCAGCTTTTAGCACCAGGCTGCAGGCTAATAACAATCAGTCTGCGTGCAAGTTTGCAGCCCTGGTTATTGTCATAAATGCCTTGGTCTTAACTCGTAAGTCTTGGAATGTTCTTGACCCCCTGGGGCTGGCCAGACCCTCAAGGTTCAAGAAGTCCCATGACTTACCCTTTATCTTATCCAGTAGTTTACACTGTGTGCTGGCGCCACCCCTGCTGGCCTGGGTGTAGCTCAGCAGTTTGGCGTGCGGCCAGCTTTCACATCATTGTCCAGTCAGAGAGAGGCCTGGAGCTGCCTCTGAAGCCTGAACAAGACTACTTCACTAGCTTTCCCAACACTTGACTACATTGACAATAGGATTTTACAATTTAACAAGCACTCTCCTAAAGTTTGGCACTTCGAACTAAACTTCCTTGTGTCCTGCTTGTGTCTGGAGAGTGAGGGAGGGCTAACAATAAGTTGACAAATTTTCCTGCTGCATGTATGTCAGCAAGCATGCCCTATAGTGGTACTAGTGCTGGGGTGAGATATGGCCCCAAATGCAGAGGTCAAAGTACCTTTGGTTTATGATAATGTCAGGAATTTACTTTTGTTTCCTCCAACCCCAACTTTTCATTATGAAAAATTTCAAACATAAAGGAAGATTGAAAAAAATTCTCAAAGATGGTACCAACAGATGGAGAGATATACCATGTTCTTGGGCTGGAAGAATCAATATCGTGAAAATGACTATACTACTCAAAGTAATCTACAGATTCAATGCAATCCCTATCAAATTACCAATAGAATTTTTCACAGAATTAGAACAAAAAATTTTACAGTTTGTATGGAAACACATAAAACCCCTGAATAACAAAAGCAATCTTGAGAAAGAAAAACAAAGCTGGAGGAATCAGGCTCCCTGACTTCAGACTATACTACAAAGCTACAGTAATCAGAACAGTATGATACAGGCACAAAAACAGAAATATAGATCAATGGAACAGGATAGAAAGTCCAGAGATAAATCCATGCACCTACGGTCACCTAATCTATGACAAAGAAGGCAAGGATATACAATGGAGAAAAGACAGTCTCTTCAATAAGTGGTGCTGGGAAAACTGGACAGCTACATGTAAAAGAATGAAACTAGAACATTCTCTGACATCATACACAAAAATAAACTCAAAATGGATTAAAGACCTAAACGTAAGACTGGATACTATAAAACTCTTAGAGGAAAACATAGGCAGAACATTCTCTGATATAAATCACAGCAAGATCTTTTTTGATCCACTTCCTAGAGTAATGAAAATAAAAACCAAAATAAACAAATGGGACCTAATTAAACTTAAAAGCTTTTGCACAGCAAAGGAAACCATAAACAAAATGAAAAGAGAACTTACCAAATGGGAGAAAATATTTGCAAACAAAGTGATCAACAAGGAATTAAGCTCCAAAATTTACATGCAGCTCATGCAGCTCAATATCAAAAAAAACAAACAACCCAATCAAAAAAATGGGCAGAAAACCTAAATAGACATTTCCCCAAAGAAGACATACAGATAGCCAAGAGGCACATGAAAAGACGCTCAGTATCACTAATTATTAGAGAAATGCAAATCAAAACTACAATGAGGTATCACCTTATACTGGTTAGAATGGGCATCATCAGAAAATCTACAAACAATAACTGCTGGAGAGGGTGTGGAGAAAAGGGAACCCTCTTGCACTGTTGGTGGGAATGTAAATTGATACAGCCACTATGGAGAACAGTATGGAGATTCCTTAAAAAACTAAAAATAGAACTACCATACGACCCAGCAATCCCACTACTGGGCATATACCCAGAGAAAACCATAATGCAAAAAGACACATGCGGGTATTCCGTGGTGGCACAGTGGTTAAGAATCTGCCTGCCAATGCAGGGGACATGGGTTCAAGCCCTGGTCTGGGAAGATCCCACATGCCACGGAGCAATTAAGCTTGTGTGCCACAACTACTGAGCCTGCACTCTAGAGCCCACGAGCCACAACAACTGAGCCCGTGTGCCACAACTACTGAAGACCACATGCCTAGAGCCCATGCTCTGCAACTAGAGAAGCCACCACAATGAGAAGCCTGCTCACTGCAACAAAGAGTAATTCTGCTTGCCACAGCTAGGGAAAGCCCACGCGCAGCAACAAAGACCCAATGTAGCCAAAATAACTAAAAAAAAAAAAAAAAAAAAAAAAGACACATGCACCCCAATGTTCATTGCAGCACTATTTACAATAGCCAGGTCATGGAAGCAACCTAAATGTCCATCAAGAGATGAATGGATAAAGAAGATGTGGTACATATATACAGTGGAATATTACTCAGCCATAAAAAGGAATGAAATTGGGTCATTTGTAGAGACGTGGATGGACTTGGAGACTGTCATACAGAGTGAAGTGAGTCAGAAAGAGAAAAACAAATATCATATATTAATGCATATATGCGGAATCTAGAAAAATGGTACAGATGAACCAGTTTGCAGGGCAGAAATAGAGACACAGATGTAGAAAACAAACGTATGGACACCAAGGGGGAAAAGGGTGAGGTGGGATGAGTTGGGAGACTGGGATTGACATATTATACACTAACATGTATAAAATAGATAACTAATGAGAACCTGCTGTACAGCACAGGGAACTCCATTTCGCTGTACAGTAGAAACTAACACAACATTGTAAAACAACTATACCCCAATTAAAAAAAAA
Organism: Monodon monoceros; assembly: GCF_005190385.1. NCBI lineage: Eukaryota > Metazoa > Chordata > Mammalia > Artiodactyla > Monodontidae > Monodon > Monodon monoceros. Next base: position 134,403,044 of record NW_021703767.1, read on the forward strand.
TGGGTAGAAGATCTAAACAGATATTTCTCCAAAGAAGACATACAGATGGCCAAGAGGCACATGAAAATATGCTCAACATCACTAATTATTAGAGAAATACAAATCAAAACTACAATGAGATTTCACGCTGTTCAGAATGGACATCATCAGAAAATCTACAAACAATAAATGCTGGAGAGGGTGTGGAGAAAAGGGAACCCTCCTACACTCTTGGTGGGAATATAAATTGATACAACCACTATGGAGAACAGTATGGAGGTTCCTTAAAAAACTAAAAATAGAGCTACCATATGATCCAGCAATCCCACTCCTGGGCATATATCCGGAGAAAACCATAATCCAAAAAGATACATGTACCCCAATATTCATTGCAGCTCTATTTACAATAGCCAGGACATGGAAGCAACCTAAATGTCTATCGATGGAGGAACGGATAAAGAAGATGTGGTACATATATACAATGGAATGTTACTCAGCCATAAAAAAGAATGAAATAATGCCATTTGCAGTGACATGGATGGACCTAGAGATTGTCATACTGAGTGAAGTAAGTCAGGCAGAGAAAGACAAATATCATATGATATCACTTATATGTGGAATCTAAAAAAATGGTACAAATGAACTTATTTACAAAACAGAAACGGACTCACAGACATAGAAAACAAACTTATGGTTACCAAAAGGGAAGAGGGAGAAGGATAAATTGGGAGATTGAGATTGACATATACACACCACTATATATAAAATAGATAACTAATAAGAACCTACTGTATAGCACAGAGAACTCCACTCAATACTCTGTAATGACCTATATGGGAATAGAATATAAAAGAGAGTGGATATATGTATATATATAACTGGTTCACTTTGCTGTACAGCAGAAACTAACACAACATTGTAAATCAACTATAGTCCAATAAAAGTTAAAAAATACAACAAAAAAGGGAAGAAAAAAGAATAAAACATCTTAATGAACATCTGAATACCTACCATTTAGATTAGACATTTGTTAACATTTTACTGTCTTTGCTTTATCTTCTCTATTTTCTGATCCATTTGGAAGTAAGTTACAGACGTCAAGCATTCCATCTTAAATAATTCAGGTACATATCTTAAAAGTAGGGGCATTCTCCTACATAATGATTATACTTTTAGCAGTACTTCCCTACTATCAGTTAATATCCAGGACATATTCAAATTATCCAATTATCTCCCAAACTGTCTTTTATAGCTGTATTTTTTCTAAAGCCAAGATCTAACCCATTTGGCTATTAAGTGAGTCTGACTCTTAAAGAAAAATAGGAATTATTGATTAAAAACTATATAAAAAGCCCAAAATAGAGAGTGGTGGGTGTAAAAACACAGGGGATGGTTAAAGGGAACAGCAGAGCAATATCCTATGACCCGACAGCCAACAGAATTTGTGGGAAATGATTTTAAAGGAGCATGAAGAACCAGACCATGAACAATTTTGAATATTATTACTCCAAGAAGCTTTGAATTCATTCTTCTGTTGAGGTGGGTTTTACCATCCTATAAAATTTGACAATGTCAGGACTGAATACTCAGCCATAGAAGAATCTCGCTAGCAAGATATTCGTTAGTACTGGTCTCCTTTCTACCTAAATCCTTCCACTACAGCATCTTAAAGAATCGGATACTTAAAGCAGTCCTCTTCAATGTTTGACTTATAGCTGACCACGTCCAAGTCTTTTTCACCTAGGCGGTTTCGTTTATTCTCAAAGGGACAGCATATTTTTCCTTTAAAGAACTGACGTGCCTCCTCAAAGGTTACCCAGTTGGTCCTAGGCAAAGGAAGGCCACAGGGGAACTTGACCCCTCTCCCTGCTTTCTGGAAGCCTGTCACAGGGGATTTCATCACAGACCCTCTAAGGCTGGAACCTATGTTGTCCTGGTAATTTATAAGGATGAGGCTTTGCCTTTTCTGATGAAAATGTGGAAGTTCTTTGTACCAGTTATAATTAGCTTACCATTGATGTGAAAACCACATGTAATTCAGCATTTTCCCCCTTTATTTCTAGCTGAGGACTCAAAGGCCAAGAGAGGTTAAACTACTTCTCTGGGGTCACAGTGCAAGACAGTGGGGGAATAATCACCTTCAGTGGACATGGCTATGTGCCAGTTACTGAGTTCTGTGATCTACATAGCATGTCTCCCTGGCGGGATTACCTGATCAACTCACATGGTATCAGATGTGCAGGGAGCTGTAGTTACTTTAATTCTCTGTACCTGCTTTGACTTTTCTCATGGTCCCCCAGCCCTTGGAGAGCTATGACCACGCCCACTTGTCAATGGCTATTGGTGAGTCTTTTTCAGTTTCACCTCTCTTAGTTTAATCATTTAGGAGAGTTGAAGTACAGCCTCTGATGATGATTCTTTCAGGTAAAAGTTCAGCCTCTTGCTCTTCTCTCAAAAATGGCTTCTGGGTGTTTGGGGGAGGGCAGAGAAAAGGAATCTTTGTATCCACACTCCCTTAGGTTGGGTTTTCCAGAAGTAGACCTAGAGATGAGGATTCTTTAAAGAAATGCTCCCAAGGAGTGCCTGGGAGGGAGTCCTCAGGGGGCTTCTAGCATGCTGGTAACATCTTGATCTAGAGAGCTGTTTCACTGGTGCGTCATCGTTAGAAAATTTGTCAAGTTGTATGTGTATTAGTGCACATTTATGTATGTATGCTACATTAAAAAATTCCAAGAGGTGGGGAGGGATAAATTAGGAGTTTGAGATTAACAGATACACACTGCTGTATATAAAAAAGATAAACAACAAGGACCTAAAATAAGAAAAAAAAATTCCATCTATATATTTTTCTGGATATGGATATAGGAGCAACCAATTTACAAATATTGGGTATATGGATATGGATCCTATGGATAAAGTTTATGGAAATAGGAGCAACCAACTTTTCTTTATCATTTTGTGCTAACAATAGTATCTTTAAAAAAAATAGCTTTATTGACACATAATCCATGTACCATAAAATTCACTCTTTTTTTTTTTACATCTTCATTGGAGTATAATTGCTTTACAAAATTCACTCTTAAAATGTACAATTCAGCAGTTTTTAGTATATTCACAGAGTTGTTTAACCATTACCATTATTTAGTCTCATAACATTTTCATCCCCCTGCCCCCCCCAAAGAAACCCTATACCATTAGCAGTCACTCCCCATACACTCCTCCCCTATCCTGGCAACCACTAATCTACTTTGTATCTCTGTGGATTTGCCTATTTTTGACAGGTCATATAAATAAAGTCATACAATGTGTCATTTGTGACAGGCATCTTTCACTTAGGATACTGTTTTCAAGGTTCATCCATGTACTATATCAGTATATCATTCCTTTCTATTACCAAATAATATTCCATTGTGTGGATATGCTGCATTGTGTTTATTGATTCAACAGTTGATGGACATTTGGGTTGTTTCTGTTTTTTGGTTATTATGAATAATGCTACTATAAGCATTCATGTTCAGGCTTTTATGTGGACATATGTTTTTAGAGCTATTTCTATTTAACCAGATAGAAACTTAAACACTTGCACATTATACAACAGTCTTCCAATTTACCTTTTAGATTAGAGAAGAAGTCAATACAGTAATAGAATATTTAGAACTACGACTCATATTCACACGGTATTAAAACTCAGAGTGTTACATCAAAAGTGCACTCAGAGGAAATTTCATACACTTAAATGTTATCACACTGAAAAGAAGAAAAATGAGTGAATTATGCATTCACTTCAGGAAACTCAAAAAGAACAAGAGGAACAATCATGAACAGGAGGAACCAGTAAAAAATAGGAGGAAGAGCCAGCCAAGTAATGGTGTAATTTCAGGCAAAGGCAGGTAGACGGTAGTCTCAACCTGGTCCTGCAGGGAACTCTGAGGTCTTAAGTGCTTTCCCAAAGTGGTCCCCACTTGAGGACTTAAGGTGAAGAGATTGGGCTTTCTTATTCCCTCCATAGTCATTCCAGTAGCCTGAAGAAGAGTTCATCTCTTCATCTCCAAAGAAGAGTCTCAAGTGCAGGCATTGGAGGCAAAAGCACACTGGAAGGGGTGGGGGGGGGCTGTTAGGAGACACCAGGGAATCTGGGCAGAGCATCGACAGTGTCCACCTCATGGTGTCTTCTGGCTTTCCTGGTCTTTGTAGAATTGTCCTCTGTCTACATGGTCACATCTTACCACATGGGCCAAGAGAACAGACTGGATTACGTAAGCTGCTAGAGGTGGCAGCTCGTATAACTGAGAGTACAGTTAACTGGCTTGGCCAGGACCTGGGAGTCTTCCCATGTGACCGTGCCTTGTTTAACCCGTGCACCTATATGCACGCCTATGCACTCAGACCTGCCACGCTTCACATTGGCACACCCTCCCCTGTTCATGGCTTAGGCAGTTTACCGCAGGGTCTTGGCTCTGAGGTGACCTTGTTCTTTCCCACTGTGAGTCCCAGAAAGCCCCTGGGCTCTCATCTCACATACCTTTCTATCTCCCCTTGGGGGCATGGGAGAACTTTCAAGTTCTGTCCACACCTAACTTGGATTCAAGAAAGCTAAACCCTGGCTCTTACTCTGCCTAACCCTGCTCTTGTTTGACCTGAAGGGGGCTGTCCCTGAAGCTGGAGTCTGGGCATCCTGGGAGGCAATGTCCTCCTGTGCCTTAAAATTGAGTTTGTGAAAATCCCCTCTGGTCTTGTCACTTTGTCCAACTCTCAAAACCCGTGCCATTTTCAGAGAAGCGCATCTCCTTCCTCTTGCATTTCTCTCTTCTCGAAATCCTATGAGAAGTAGCACATGTTGGGCTTTTCACTTTCTAGGTATCACATCCTCCTTACCTAGGGCAGCAGGCCCTGTGGCCTTGGCCAAAGGTGGATGGGTTACTCAGCTTCACTATGGAAGATGAGTCAGCTCCTCTTGATAAGTTAAAGCTGGAGATAAGGGAATTCAGAAGTTCCTTTTCTTTTTTTAAATTAAAAAAAAATATTTATTTATTTTTACTTTTGGTTGCCTTGGGTCTTTGCTGCTGCGCGTGGGCTTTTCTCTAGTTGCAGCGAGCGGGGGCTACTCTTCATTGCAGTTCGCAGGCTTCTCATTGGGTGGCTTCTCTTGTTGCAGAGCACGGGCTCTAGGCGCGCGGGCTTCAGTAGTTGTGGCACTCGGGCTCAGTAGTTGTGGTTCTTGGGCTCTAGAGCGCAGGCTCAGTAGTTGTGGCGCCCGGGGCTTAGTTGCTCCATGGCATGTGGGATCTTCCCAGACCAGGGCTCGAACCCACGTCCCCTGCACTGGCAGGCAGATTCTTAACCACTGGGCCACCAGGGAAATCCAAAAATTCCTTTTCTGTTGACAGAACTTTGCTTTTCAGTCTTGCTATGCATTTGAAAATTCTATTTTCCAAGTCAGAGGCTAAACTATAGCTTTCTTTCTCTTTGCATTCTTGTTTAGCAGTCCTAAATCCCCCCAAGGCAGATGGATGCTTCAGGCTGCCTAGAGAGACCTGTCTCTAGAAGAAAAGGGGGGGGGTTGGGGGGTCAGGGGAAAAACATTAATGTTATTATTAGAGCCGTACAATTCTGACCCAATATGCCGACTTACAACTTAAAGGTTGGTATCAGGCTGTAGATTCTATCTAATCATCCAAATTGGTTAGGAGACAAAATCCCTGAAGCCAATATCTGCTATTATTGAAACAGAGAAGGACCCTGTGGGGCTCCTGGGCACTGAAGCCTTTTTGTCCCAGTTTCTTGTAGGCAAGACTCCAGCCTCCATGACCTTCCCTGAGGGCAGATTTGAACAGTTGCTAACCAAGGGAGGAGCAGCCAGGAAACCACCTGAGGCGAGATTAAAGGGACCAGAGAAGCTCATCAAGATTAGGAGATCTTGCACATGCCCTAATCTTATCAGCAACCCCACCCTTGAGCTATTGTTATAAAACCCCTCATCAAATCCTCCCAGGTTGGGACACATAGTTTTCTTTCGAGGCAGGAGCCTGCTGTGCCCCCCTTTGCCTGGCAAAGCAATAAAGCTATTCTTTTCTACTTCACCCAAAACTCTGTCACTGAGATTCGATTCACACTGGTGCAGAGAGGCCGAGCTTTCAGCATCACTGTTGTCATGTCATCAACACATGTGCAATCTCCACCTCAATATTCCACTCAGTGTGTGGCACCCAAAATTGTAGAAAGCTGTAAATGATCACAGAAATGATCATTCCTTGCAGTAGACCACTATTTTTTACAATTGACTATAACTTTAAGAAAATGGCGTAACCTCTTAGTTAGTGGATTCTTTAGTCCCCAACTCAAATGGCCTTTATGGGTTTTTCCTTTTGCCTCAGACTCCAATAGGGCTCTGCATGGTACTGTTTACTTGTCCAGTCTTTATTTAAAATTTTGATATTTTGTTCATCATAGATATTTTTGCATTAATTTTTGACCTTTAAAAATTATACATTAAAATATTACATATCTTGATTACTGAGGTTTTCTTTTGGTTAAAACAAAATTTTTTTCTTTAATTGAAATATAGTTGATGTACAATGTTGTGTTAATTTCTGTTGTACAGCAAAGTGATTTAGTTATTCATATACATATATTCTTTCTTATATTCTTTTCCATTATGGTTTATCACAGGATATTGAATATATACCCTGTGCTATACAGTAGGACCTTGTTGTTTATCCATCCTATATATAATAGCTTGCATCTGCTAACCCCAAATTTCCAATCCATCCTTTCCTTACTGATTACTGAGTTTTTTGATACCCCCTTAAATTCTGCACCTGGGGCAAGTGCCTCTCTTGCTTCACTCTCTTGTCCTTGAGATCCAACTCCACACAGCCTTCTCTCATGTCACTAAATGGATTCAAAATTTTCTTTATATTGTAATGAACTTACTGCTAGAATAATCTATGTACATGTCCCTCAGTTGTAAGCCACTGGAGTCTAGAATCCTGTTTTGATTCACCTTTGCATCCTTTTAACAACTGCTAAAGTACCTTGTACAATAAAGTTTTATTTAAGGAGTAAAGCACATTCTGTTTCCTAAGGAGGGAAAACGTAAAATACATTTTAGAAAAATGTATATCAGAATGGTCAGTTTTTTTTGAAGCAAGTGTGCTTTTAGGTCATCTTGGAAATTTACTTAATATTGAACGCCTTATTTTTGTATGATGCAATATAAGTGAATTATTACTGTATTACACTCAGTTTCTGTCCCCTTAGCAGGTCATGACTAAGTAGTTAGAAAGGTGGTAGAGAAATACACTGAAGAGAAGAGGGATAAAAATCTAGAATTAAATGTTTTCCCTTTGTAGTCTACCAAAAGGATAATCCACATGCAGATACCCAGGAGTTGATTGTACAATTTATCTTTAAGCAGTTTGATGCAGTGTTGCCATAGGACATGACACAGTAATTTATTTCTAAAATGTTAGATTCCGTTAGTATTTTCAGATCAAACTTTGTTTTCTTCTTGACATAATTGATTACTGCTTTCACTGGGATTTATTTTAAAGTAATTCTGAACTGAAAAACTGCAAGGAAAGTAAAAACTGCACATTTCTCTATTAGGGCAGCTGTGTCTAGAACAGCACAGCAAGATGCTTTTTTTTTTTTTTTTTTTTTTAGCTATTTGATTTCTCTATCTCTTTATTGCTCTAATCATTGTAGAAAGGACTCCAAGTCACACATCAGTCTTTTGAATGAATATTATGGGCCACATAGGTTGAAAACATTCCACCATCAGCAGTAGTGATTGAGTACATGAAACAGAGATTTGAGGGTACGGTGAATGAATTGTGCCTTTTTAGATGCTTTACATCCACTATACAGCCAAGTCCTTTCTGGCATTTCCCCACATTCATCAGTTAGCTATTGCTGTATAACAAAATTCCCCAAATTTTCATAGCTTAAACCAATAATCATTTATTATTTCTTATGAATTTATAGATTGACAGGGAGGTTCTGCTGACATGGAATAGGCTTGGCTAGTCTTGGGTAGGCTCCCTCATGGGTCTATGGCCAGCTGGTGGGTCAGCTGGGGGCCAGGTGGTCTAGGACTGGCCAGGATGGGAGCTTACATTGCTCTGTAGCAGGCGAGCCTGGGCTTGTTACCATGGCAGTGGTGTGGGTGCAAGAGGAAGAAAGCAAAAACATGCAACTCCCTCTTCGAGTTTAGGCCCAGTACTCTCATACTGTTGTTTCAGCTTCAATCTATGGCCAAAGAAAGACATAAGCCCATCTGAGAATCTCTGGAATGAGCTACAAAGTCACATCACATGAGGCATGGATCCAGGGAAGGGAATAATTGGGGTGAGCCCTTTTTAGAATCAATCTACCATACAGTGTGAGGTGGTCTCTTGACTTATTCTCTAAAATATTTGAGATAGATTTCAGAGTATATACAGTTATGCAAAAAATTTTAACATGATAAATAAAAATGTAACATTAGGCTTAGGGTTAGCAGAATTCTAAGATGATCCCCAAGATTCCTGCCCCTTGGTATACATGTCATCTATAATCTTCTCCCCTTGAGTTTGGGCAGGATCTGTGGATACAATGGGATAGCTACTCCCTTAAGTTACATCAGATGGCCAAAGTGATAGCATGGCCACTTCCATGACTATGTGACATTGTGTAAGACTCTCTTTGCAGACTGGAGAGGTTCTCCTGCTGGCTTTGAAGAAGTAAGCTGTGATGCTGTGAGAGGGCTGGGAGAGGGCCATGTGACAAGGAACCGTGAGGGCCTCCATGGAGCCGAGAATGGCCCCTGGTTGACGGCCAGCAAGGAAGTGGGGACCTCAATCCTACATCTGCACAAAACTAAATTCTGCAAACAACTATGTGATCTTGAGTTCCAGAAAGGAATGCAGTCCAACCATCACCTACACTGCAGCTTTGTGAGACCCTAAGCAGAAGAATCAGCTAAGCTCTGCCCGACTCCTGACCCACAGAAGCAGAGATAATAAACGCATGTTGTTTTAAGCCACTAACCTTGTGGTAATTTGGTATGCAGCAATAGAGAACTCATACATCAGGGGGAAAATCCAACTAAGACTTTAAGATCCAGACATTTGGAAAATGAGAACAAAGTTTTGTAGACACCACAGATAGGGGTTTTGGAGAGTTATTAAGTCGAAACACAAATTTAATTATGAGACTCTTGGAGGCCAAGATCAAAGGGAAAATATAATCTTTATTATTGCATTCACTTTTGTGTGAAGCATGTCATTCCTCTTTCAGACTTGAAAGACATGAGCATCCCAAATGTGAATGGGATATTCACAGTTCACAATTCATTCAACAATTCACAATTGTTACCAATCAGTATCAATCCTTGGGTAGTAATATCAGAAAGTTGCAGCTGAAGTGTGGGATCTAGAGATATGTGAGATATCAAGACAAAAGGACGATTCAATTTAGGGGGTACTCCATAGCTGTTGCTGGGTTAGAAAGTCAGATGAGATCGTCTAAAAAGCGCTGGTATTCAAGTGCAACTGTAGCAGATGAAATTTCTCCAAGACAGAAGCAGCAGCTCCCCAGTGGAAAATCTCTCACATCTCCCAGGACGAGCGCAGTGAGGGAGGGGACCAGCTTTAGCACCTCCTACCTCTGCCACCAACCTTGCCATCCACAAGACCCAACTGATGAGGAGTCATGGATCGATTTGGGCTGGAGGGTGAGCCGGGCTGAAGAGGCAGCTAGAAGAATCACTCAGTAATCTTGGTTTGAGATGGAGGTATTCTGGACTAGCAATGTGGTGATGGGGACAGAAGTGGGTGGCTTGGAGAGAAATTTAAGGGGTGTCTGATTAATGGAAACACCAAATGGGGGTATCCAGAGATGTAGAAGGAAAACTACAAGAGAGGAATGTCACAGAAACCAAGGAGGAAGTCATTTCAGAAGAGAGTGGTCAGCCACTTCAGGTGCTACAGGGAGATTAATTAAGATAACTGGGAAGTTTTCATCACTGTGTCAGTTCAGGGGTGATCTGAGATCTTTAGGAATGAAAGGGGAGAAAATGGGATCCAGAATCCAGGTGAAAGACTCACCTTGGATAGGAGGGACAAATTTTCCTACCAATGAGTGAAAAACAGAGGCAAGGAAGGTGCTTTCCTTCCCCCCAGAGGAGAAGTGTAGGAAAGGGAATTTAATGTAGTTCCTACTGGATTTTTTCCACGTTCTCTGTCAAGCAGGAAGAGAGTGGCACTGAGGGTAAGTAAGGACATATCCTTGAGCTGGCCACTGCACATGAGAGGCAAAGATGGCCATCACAAATCGAGGCACTTCCTGGAACTCCCTGGTGGTCCAGTGGCTAGGACTCGGCGCTTTCATTGCTGGGGCCCGGGCTCGATCCCTGCTTGGGGAACTAAGATCCTGCAAGCTGCGTGGCGTGGCCAAAAAAAAAAAGAGGAATTTCTGGTCAATGGTAAGGATCAACTGTGGATGCAGAACATGGTGTTTTCTGTATCTCCTCACTCACCATTAGTTGAGGGCTGCTTACAGGGCACTTAGCACTACTGACTGCCCTGTGAACTCTGGCTGAGTCTGCTCCACAGACACACAAAGTCATCAGAGATAGAGGTGTAGGTATCCTTGGTAAGCAACCGTTGGGGGATGGAGGTAGATGCTGAGGTGGATGGGTGGGGCACTGATAGGTGTGCGATAGCCATACGGAGGAGAAAATATCCAAGTTTGGGGACAAAAAGGAAAGGCTAAGTGAAAGTCCCAGCAGAGAAGTGGTTGATGTGGTGTGATGGAGCATGGGATCTAGTCTGGATAAGGAAGGAAATAAAATTAGGAAGGGGTTGAGAGATTCTACAGAGGGGGAGGCAAGGAGAGCTCCGTGGACCCGGATCTCTTAAGGAGAGCAGAGCAGGTATAATGAGTAGAGAAATAACCAGGTGGGAAAAGCTTGTACATTGGAGTTGAACATTTTACAGATGGTCCAGTTATGCATCCATGACAAGACCACAGCATGTGTCACAGGAGCCGGCTGCTGAAATAACAGAAGATGCACATCCTAGAAACTAAAGAGGTCAAGGGCCTGTGAAGCAGAGATACTGAATGATATTTCTTGGGCAGTGCAAGATCTGGACTGTGAACAGGCACCAATATTTTGATGATTGTGAGGGAAAGGCTAGGGCATAGGTCGTCTGTAAGCTCCAAGAGGGCAGGGATAACATCTCTCATCTTTACCACTATATCCCAGTGCCTACCACAGTGTCTTGCAAATTACCTCCACTCCCTCAATTATTGGCTTCAAACAACGATCAACATTTATCAGCTCCCAGTTTCTGTGAACTGGATATTGAAGAGCAGCTTAGCTGGGTGCTTCTGGTCCAAGGTCTCTCATGAGGTTGCAGTCAAGATGCTGGCTGGTGCTGTGGTCATTTGAAGTCTTTTTTTAAAAAATGATATGAATGCATATTTATTGACAAGGAACACTACTATGATTATTATTAAGATATAAAAGCAAGATGCACATAGAGTTACCATATGACACAGCAATTCCACTCCAAGGTATATACCCAAGCGAAGTGAAAACATATGTCCACATAAAAACTTGTCCACATGTGTTCACAGCACCATTATTCATAATAGCTAATGTCCATTGACTGGTGGATAAACAAAATATGGTATGTCAACACAGTGGAATATTATTCAGCCATAACAAGGGATGATGTACTGATACATGTGACAACATAGATGAATCTTTATAAACATTATACTAAGTAAAAGAAGCCAGTCACAAAAGACCACATATTGTATGATGCTACTTATATAAAATGTCCAGAATAGGTAATTCCAGAGATAGAAAGTAGACGAAGACTGATGGTTGCTTAGGACTGAGTGGAGGAAACTGTTGATGAGTATGGGCTTCTTTTGGGGAAGATGAAAGTGCTCTGGAATCAGATAGTGGTGAGAGTTGCACAAGTCTGTGAATATACTAATAACCATTGAAGTATACACTTTAATAGGGTGATTTTCCCAATGCCATTTTTTTTTTTTACAGAAATAGAAAAATCTATCCTAACATTAATCTGGAACCTCAAGGGACCCCAAGTAGTCAAAACACTCTTGAAAAAGAAGAATGAAGTTGGAGATCTCACACTTCCTGATTTCAAAATTTACTATGAAGCTACAGTAATCAAAATAGTGTGGTACTGGCATAAAGACAGACATATAGGCCAATGCAATAGAATAGAAAGCCCATAAATAAATTCTTATATATATGATCAAATGATCTTTCCAAACGTTCCAAGACCATTCAGTGGGGAAAGGACAGTCTTTTCAACAAATGGTGTTGGAAAAACTGGATATCCACATGCAAAAGAATGAAGTTGGTTCCTTATCTTATACCATATACAGAAATTAAAACAGATTAAAGACCCAAATGTAAGACCCCAAGCCATGAAAATCCTAGAAGAAAACAGGGGAAAAGCTTCATGACATTGGATTTGGCAATGATTTATTAGTATGACATCAAAAGCACAGGCAGTAAAACCAAAAATACACAAGCGGAACTATATCAAACTTAAAAACTTCTGCTCATCAAAGGATACTATCAGCAGAGTGAAAAGGTGACACATGGAATGGGGGAAAGTATTTGAAAATCATATATCTGATAAGGGGTTAATATCTAGAACATATAAAAAACCCCTACAACTCAACAGTAGAAAAACAAATAACCTGATTTTAAAAAGGGCAAAGGATTTGAATAGACATTTCTCCAAAGATGATTCAAATGGTCAACAAGCATAAGAAAAATGCTCAACATCACTAATAATTAGAGAAATGCAAATCAAAACCACAGTAAGTATACTCAATACATCTTGTAATAACCTATAATGGAAAAGAATCTGAAAAAGAATATATATATTCTTTGAATCACTGAATCACTTTGCTGCACACTTGAAACTAACAACATTGTAACTTAACTATACTTCAATAAAACAAACAAACAAACAAAATACAGTGAGATGTCACTTCACACCATTGGAATAGCCACTATCAAAAGAATAGAAATTAACAAGTGTTGGCAAGGATGTGGAGAAATTGGAACCCTTCAGCACTGTTGGTGGGAGTGTGAAATGGTACAACCACTATGGAGAACAGTATGGAGGTTCCTTAAAAATTAAAAATAGAACTACCATATGATCCTGCAATTGCACTTCTGGGTATATGCCCAAAAGAACTAAAAGCAGGGTCTCGAAGAGATATTTCCACACACATGTACATAGCATCACTGTTCACCATAGCCAAGAGATGGAAGCAATCCAATGTCCACTGATGAATGGATAAACAAAATGTGGTATATATATATATATATATATATAATGGAATATTATTCAGCCCTAAAACTTAAAGATCCTGTCACATGCTACAACATGGATGAACCTTGAGGACATTATGTTAAGTGATATCAGCCAGTCACAAAAGACACTGTATGGTTCCATTTATATGAGATATCTAAAGTGGTGAAATTCATAGAGACAGAAACAGAATGGTGGTTGCCAGGCCTAGGGGAATGGGGAGATGAACTTTGTTTATTTATTATTTATTTATTTACTTACTTATTTTTGGCTGCATTGGGTCTTCGTTGCTGCGTGCAGGCTTTTCTCTAGTTGCGGCGAGCGGGGATTACTCTTTGTTGCGGTGCGCGGGCTTCTCATTGCGGTGCCTTCTCTTGTTGCGGAGCATGGGCTCTAGGCACACGGGCTTCAGTAGTTGTGGCACGCGGGCTCAGTAGTTGTGGCCCACAGGCTTAGTTGCTCTGCGGCATGTGGGATCTTCCTGGATCAGGGCTCGAACCCGTGTCCCCTGCACTGGCAGGCTGATTCTTAACCACTGTGCCACCAGAAAAGCCCTGGGGAGATGCACTTTAATAGGTTTAGTTTCAGTTTAGCAAGACAAAAACTTCTGGAGATCGGTTGTACAGCAGTGTGAGTATATGTAACACTACTGAACTGTATGCTTAAACTGGTTAACATAGTTAAAAAGAAAAAAGGGTGGATTTTAGGCTATGTGCGTTATATCTCAAAAAAAGTTATATGAAAAAATTTTAAAGCAAGTTGCAAAACTGTTTGTTAAAAATGTGTATATAGAACAGAAATAAAATGTAAGAATCTATTGAAAATGTTAACAGTGGTTGGATTACATGTGAAAATCTATATTTTTCTGCACTTTCAGACTTTTCTTCTGGTGATAATGTATTACCTTAATATATAAAAAACAAAGCACTTCCTCTGTTTAGGGGTCAAAACAAGAAAGGTGATACTTGAGCTGGAGTGTTTGTAGTCACAGGAGATGGCGATTCACTAACTTTTGGCTCACTTGGGGATGTGGCTGACCCTTGCGACTCCTAGCTGGCTGGCCGGTCTGGAGACAAAGCATCACTGCTGTCTTTGTCAAATGATAAATTGCCGTGAGTTTGAGGACAGTCGTCCTTCCCAATGCCTATAATTACCTCCTTAACACTGAAGTCTACAGGAAGGATGTTTTTCTCTACCAGCTCCATAGGACCAGGTCTTTGAGCAATCTTTTCATTCAGATCATCAGCTAGTCGAGCTCTTTTCAACTTCATCCGAGTCGCCTGCAAGGATGGCTCTGCAAACGTTCTCTCTAAAATGGGCATCCTGACAAGTTCAGAACCATCGGGTCGGCTCCAGATCTTGTGCTTCAAAGAGTTTACGGTTCTGGCCCCTTCCAAGTCTTTTCATTGCTCCTGGAATGCCGCTGGGCTCTTCGGAGGTGGCATGATGCCCTGGTCCACTAGCTGTCCTCTCGTCCTCTTTGTTGCAGCCTCGGCTGGAGCATAATCTTCCTTTTGTTCCGAGGGGGCAGGTGCTGACTGGAGAGCAAGGAGAGCCCCTGCAATTCGTGGGCAATGGCTTCACTTTGAGGACTTGGAGAAAGATGGACTTCATCCTCGGTGTCTAGTGTCTCTGTGTGACCCATTGTGTTCCAGCCTCTGGCAGCAGAGGCTACGAGACACCTCTTAAATGTGGCCTGTTGAAGAGACTCAGTAAAAATATTTAATTATTTTACTGTCTTACACTCTCTTTCTTAGCACCTTAGCACCTAGTCGAGCTCTTTTCAACTTCATCCGAGTAGCCTGCAAGGATGGCTCTGGGAGGAAGCTCCCAGGCCACCTCCTCCCCACGCACTGCCGCCCGCGATCTCGCGAGACCGTCACTTGCAGTCTTGACTGAGGTTAGAGGATCCACTTCCGAGGTGTCTTCCCTCATTTGGCTGACACGTTGGTGTTGGTTGTTGGCAGAAGTCCTCAGCTCCTTGCTACGTGGCTGTGCGTTGAAGTACAGGACACAGGAGTAAAAATTAAGTGTGCAACTTTAAGAATAGGGGGTTCCGTTTGGAGCATTTCATTTGAAGGTGCCTCAGGGACAACTTTAGGGATTTCGAAGGGCAGTTAGATATACGAGTCTGGTGATCAGAGGCAAAGATGGAACGAAAATGAAGATTTAGTAGTCATCAATACATAGGCAGTAACTCAGACCATGGAGTGAATGAGACGGCTTAACGGGAAAACATCAGAGGAGGGAGTTTTGGAAGAGGCAGGGGAGATGCTGGGATCATGGGAGAATCCACAGCCTCAATTTGAGAAGGTTGTCCAGGAGACACTGGTCCTGGAGGAGGGTCACATTCAGTCATGGCCAGCAGTCCCAGGGAACATAGAAATACAAGCTACCAAGGCAAGTACGGGAAGCCAGGTGAACTGGGGGAGGAGGAATGAGGCAGTAGAAGCACATGAGGGCACGAGAGAGGAGGATTTCTGAGGATGACAGAGATGAGGGTCATGGATGGAAATACCCAAAGGGTATAGAACTTGGGTTATCTGTTTTTCTGTGTTTTCCCTTGTTAGGATATCACTGTTGGCTCACTCTAGGAGTTGGCTCTGTAGCAGGTGGCTGTCCTGGGTTTTAGGGCACAGGGCCTAGCAAGATGAAAATAGGAGAAACTGAAGACAGATATTGATTTTTCAACGTGGTGGAGTGGCAGGTGATGTTGGTGTCCTATCTGACAGGAGCTATATCTTCCCCTTAGCAGGTTCTTAACTGACGCCAGATCCTCATACCTGAAGCCACGGACACTGCATGAGAAGCCACTATAACACCTGAACCCAGGATCAGAACTCTTCCCACCTCAGCTTGCTACCATCATCTTTGTCCCTTGTCACATATGAGCTGACTCTTATTACCAGCTTGCAGAAATCCATTCCCAGGCCTTGTTTTGCCTTGGAATTCTTGCCCAGATGGTTGGGGCTAGGACACTCCCTTGAAGACTCTCAACCTTTGATGGAATTAACAGCCATGATGATTTGGAGGCCGAATTATCTCCTGGTAAATCTATCAGCTAGATTGCTTAGAGCTGGAACTGGGATGAAGCGCCCTACATGGGAGAACATAGCCTGGAGAGATCAAGCCCAAAAGCCAAATCCAGAGGATCAGAGACCAGGATCCATGAATGTGGTTCTGCAGATCCAGGATCACAGTGAGAAGAGACCAGAAACAATAATTAATAATAACCATAGGAATTCCCTGGTGGTCCAGTGGTTAGGACTCCGTGCTTCCACTGCAGGGGGCATGGGTTCAATACCTGGTTGGGGAACTAGGATCCCACATGCCATGCGGTGTGGTCAAAAAAAAAAAAAAAAGATAACTGTAATCAACATTTTTGAGAACTCACCCCGTGCCAGATGCTGTGCTAAGCTGCCCTACTGATCCTGTTTCATTTTCACAGGAATGTTTTGAGGCAGGTCTTATTGTCATCCTCACCTTATGGATAAGGAAACTGAGGCTTAGGGAGTTTAAGTAATTGGCTCATGATATACAGCTGGCAAGTAGCAGAGTGAGGTTGAAACCAATGCATTCTCACCCAGAGCCTGCATTTCCATCCATGATGCTATCCCCTGAGCTGTGGCTGAGAATCCTACTGGTGTTGGGGCTCTTCTTCACCAACTAGCAGCTTTGATGCAGATCTTGGCTGAGGTCTTGGTGTCTGTGAGAGGCTTCATGACATTTGTTCTGTTTCCACTGCCTTGGTTTGTGGTTCCAAATAGAATTTAAGGGAAAAGTCAGTTCTGCAGGGATGGTTCTGGGAGGGTGTATCTGTTAAGAAGATATTGAGCTTAGCGGGGCAGAAACCCAACTTTAACCCATATTTTATTATATTCCAAGGATGCAGGGGATTTTGTGGAGTCCAAAGATTGGCATGTGGCTGAGATTCAGGAACCAATGGAAACAGCCCTTGAAAACTACCAGGATAGTATCTACGAATCTTACCTCTATATTTCAGGCTCTCTGTCTGTCTGTCTCTGTTTCTGTCTCTACCTATGTCTGCCTCTCTCCCTCTCTCTCTCCCTTTGTCTATCTATTTATCTCTCTTTTTCTCTATCTCTCCAGACATATTTTTTTCAACCTCTCTAGTTGTAGAATGGGAACCATGCCCTTGATCCCTGATGGTTCTGGAACTTTACATCAGTCTCAAAGTGTGGTCCCCAGACTAGCAGCATTAGCCTCACCTGTGAAATCATTAGAATGTAAAATCTCAGGCCCCATAGAATCAGAAACTCTGGGTGGGGCCCAGCAGTCTGTTTTAACAAGCCCTCCAGGTGATTCTAATGCATGCCTAGTTTGAGAACCACTGGTTTCTATCTTACAGCGTCAGCCATCTGGAGAGAGACTGACCCATTTGCACCCCCAGAGTCAACATTTTCAGCAAAGGGTTATGGACACAGCTTGAGTCTTGGGTCCACCTCTGCCCTGATTAGCTGCAGCCTGAGAGCTGCGTCATGCTGTAACCTTACTCATCCCACTGCAAAACACCTGGACAGACGTGGAGGTGGGATCAGTTCCAGAAAATAGGCAGTCTGGAAAAGAAGTGGGGTGTAGGAGGAATGCTACATGGACAAAACAAGAGAAATTATGAGATCTCAGAACCTGAGAGTACTTACTGGCTTACTGGCTGGGCAAAGCCATGACAGGAGAGGACAGGGAAGTTAATGAAACCCAAGTGCCTGCCAGCCCAGGGGCAGCCTGTGGAACCAAGGTCCATACTGTTACTGAACTTGGGTTTGACTGCTCATCCTTCAAGAATCCAATGCTAAGAGACAAGTGTGGGGTAGAAGGAAAGATAGCTTTACTGAGGAAGCTAGCAATCCTGGGGAGAAGGTGGACTCATGTCCCAAAGAACCAACTCCCCATTGCCGATCTGGGGACAAGAGTTTTTAAAGTGGGACTTTCGGGGTGCACAGGCGGGGGTGGGGATGGGAGCTACGTGCAGAACAGCACGGGAAGCTCTGACAGTCGTCTTGAAAGTGGTCATGCCATGGTCTGATCAGCATCATATTGATTGTTTTACATACAGTTAATCTTCAATTCCAGGGTCAGTTTGTTCCCATTTCCTT
The DNA here is from genome assembly GCF_005190385.1 of Monodon monoceros. Lineage (NCBI taxonomy): Eukaryota > Metazoa > Chordata > Mammalia > Artiodactyla > Monodontidae > Monodon > Monodon monoceros. The sequence goes on from NW_021703767.1 coordinate 134,421,489, forward strand.
GAGGCCAGTTCTCAGAATTGTGTAAGATGGAGTAGTTTATGTCATGGCTACAGTCTGGTCATCAGGTCATTAACTTCTTCCACCTGATGGGGGTTTCAGTATCTGCAAAACAGCTCACAGGATAGGGCTCAGGATATTATCTATAGCCCTTGAGGAGGGACTAAAGGTCTTTGACTTTGTTTAATGGCTAAAGTATTATTATTTTGTCTTGTTTTACTGCTTTCCTTTGCTTCTGCATTTTCTTTTTCATTTCTTTGATTAAACTTATTATTTGGCTAAAGTTTTTCTACAGGCAAGAGGCAGTCACAGAGGACATGGTGTTGGTGGGTGCTCTGTCCCAGGAAGGCCCCATAGGGTCCTGCTCTGTTACAGTACTTCCTCAGGGTCATGACCATTGGCCAGGGTCATGTGCAGAGCATTAAACTTGATACTGACTCATTTCTTGTCACCTTGTGTTCCTTTTCCCTGAGTGGTTCCCATCCAGCTTATGACCTGTTTTAGGTCCTGGAGGTTGTATTAATTACAGCAGCAGTTCTAAAAGTCCAGTCCCTGGGCCCTTAAGGGTCTCTCAGACTCTTGGCATTCCACAGGTCAGACTGTTTTCATAATAACACTAAGATTTTATTTGTCCTTTTGACTGTATTGCCATTTGCACTGATGGTGAAACTGCTGGTACCTCAGCACAAATCAAGGTTGTGATACCAAAATTCTAGTAACGATTGTATTCTTCACTACCAGGCCCTCGCAGTATATATTTTTTTAAAAAGTCAGTTTCACTTACGAATGTCTTCGATAAAGAAATAGAAATTTTATTAAACTAATTAATAAAACAAAATGAATTTAATCAAATTTCAACCCTTGAGTGCATGTCTTTTTAATGTTCTGGGGGACAAAATGGGAAGTGTATGTAAACTACTTTTTCACATCCTGAACTGTGAGGGTTGTCTGAAGACAAAGTGCTTGCTTGAGCTGTGAGATGAATTAGCCTCTTTTTTGCAGAAAACCATTTTTACTTGAAAGAATGACTGATAGACAAGCTATAGTGGTTGGCAGATATTTCCTTAAGACTGTATTAAGGAAGCCTGTCACTTCAAGGAAAACAACTGCCAGTATTTGTTGCCAATGATAGCATTTGAGCTTTCAAGTGAAAATTATAATTGTGGAAGACTTGTATCCACCACCATGAGCTTGACAGCTTCCCAATACTTAAAAACTCTTTTTGATGAGATTTGTGGTGAATTTAACCAGTGTGATTTTTGCATATTGCCTAATGATGCATCAACATTTGGAAGATCCGCATAACCCAATGAACCAATATTCTCAAAATGACCAGTTCATGGGACAAAATTGCACATGGGTAAGAGAGCCTTTCAAAGTGCAAGACAGACCAATGGATTTTAATGCAACAGGGTATGAAAGTTCATTTGTATGTTTTCAGATTTTACGTTACAACTAACTTTTAAGAAACTACCACTTGCCAAGTTTTAGTATAATATCAATAAGAAATACCCTAGATTATCTCAAATGGCTATTAAGATACCCCTCCCATTCCCAACTACATATCTGTGTGAAGTTGAATATTCTTCATATACTTCAGTCAAAACAACAAAGCAAAACAGATTGAATGCAGAATAAAATATGAGGATCCAGCTGTCTTCTATTAAACCAGACACTAATGAGATTTTCACAAATGTAAAACAATACCTATTCTTCTCACTAATTTTTGTTTTTGAAAATACAGCTATCTTTCATAAAAATGCTATTGATATTAACTTGTAATGGTTTTGTTATTGTTAAATGAATGAGAAAATAAAAATTTCTCAGTTTTAATTTCTAATGTGGTAAATATTGATACATATAACCCATATAAAAGTTTTTTGAGGTCCTCAACAATTTTCAAGATTGTAAAGGGGTCTGAAGACCAAAAAGTTTGAGAACTAGTGAGCAGGAGTACAGCTCAGCTATCGTAACTGAGAGTCGTATACAGAAAAAAGAATGGCAAAGTGGTTCAAACAATATAGAAATTTCTCTCTTTTTAAGTAACAGTCCAGACATCAATAGAGAGGGAGTCCAGAGCAAGTGGTGGCTTTGTTCCATGGGTCATGCAGGGTCAGTCCTTCTGTCTTCTTGCTCCAATATCCTCTAATCTGGGGTCTATGGATAGAATTTAGGATGTCTATGAACTTGAGTTAAAAAACCTCTAACAGAGATATAGTGTTTCCTTCAATTATAGGCAACAACCCATAGTGATGTTAGCCAGACTAGTGACTTTGTCACCAATGGAAGGCACGTGTATTATCAAATCACATTATAGTTACTGCAGTTATCTCAAACTACTATTTCTATGCATCATTTTAAAACCATGTTAGTCATTGGCCCCCCTCCCTTGTTAAATCTTGTTATGTAATATATCAATAAAGAAATACACAGAGTAAGGTATCATACATCAAAAAAAATTTTTATAACTGTATTTCATTTTGATTGGTTTCCTTCATAATTCTTATAATTTCAGTATGACTGATTTCCTTTATAATCCTTTTTTTTTTTTTTTTTTTTTTTTTTTTTTTT
>NW_021703767.1:134424156-134474057 GCF_005190385.1 Monodon monoceros
TCTCACTGTTGTGGCCTCTCCCGTTGCGGAGCACAGGCTCTGGACGCGCAGGCTCAAGCGGCCATGGCTCACGGGCCCAGCCTCTCCGCGGCATGTGGGATCTTCCCGGACCGGGGCATGAACCCGTGTTCCCTGCATCGGCAGGCAGACTCTCAACCACTGTGCCACCAGGGAAGCCCTATAATCCTTTGTATCTTTATGTATTTAAAGCATCATTCTGTTAAGGTCTCAGGGGGTTCACCAGCATGCCAAATCAGTCCACGATGCAAAATGGACAAGAAGTCCTGTTCTAGGATCATGGTTGAAGAAGGAAAGAGAGTAGAGGGAAAAAGCCCTTCTGATGAAGTGCCCCCAGCACTTGCTGCTCACATGCCATTGTTGGGAACTTAGTTATGGGCCCACATCTAGCTGGGAAATGTAGTTTCAACATGGAAGGTAATGTGTCTTGCTAAAACTTGAGGATGAGTGAGTGGGGGTTAAATTATCAAGGGAATATTGAACAATGGGGCAGAGACAATTCATAGCCTTTTTCCAGAGTTCTCTGGGGCTCTACTTTTTCTCTGTTGACTATCCTCACTTTGTCTTTCTGTTCCTCATCCAGTCCCCTAGAGGCTGTTCTTCCTTCTCAATGATGAGTAGGTTTGTTCTCTGCTTGTCCACTCCAGCCAACCTCTTCTGAACAGTCAGTGTCATAAAAAAAAAAAAAATGAAGTTTTGCCATTTGCAACAACAGGGATGGACCTGGAGTGTATTATGCTTAGTGAAATTAGTCAGATGGAGAAAGACACTATATGTTTTCATTTATATGTGGAATCTGAAAAATAAAACAAGCAAATGAATATAGCAAAACAGAAACAGACTCACAGATACAGAGAACAAACTAGCGGTTACCAACGGGGACGGGTAAGATAGAGGTAGGGGATTGAGAGGTACAGACTACTAGGTATAAAATAAATAAGCTGCAAGGATGTAATGTACAGCACAAGGAATATAGCCAATACTTCATAATAACTTTCTATGGAGTATAATCTTTAAAAATATCGAATCACTATGTTGTACACCTGAAACTAATATAAGTCAACTATATTTCAACTATAAAACAACTTGCTCACAAAACAGATCTGAATATGTATGTGTGCAGATAAAGATACACACATGTGTATACATATAGTCTTTAAAACATAGATGGTCAGGATTGATCAGATTCAATGCAAAAACTACCTATAGTAAATATCTTAAACCATGGTAATCACCTGTTAAAATACATTGCCACTGGAAAAAACTGTGCTAAAATTAGCAAGCTGATATGTCAAAATTAAAAAGGCTGGCAGGAGGATCTCAAAATATATCATCTCCAAATAAATACAAAGTGAAAATATAGTAACTTTCCAGTGGAGAAATCTGGTAGACAACCCCTTAATCAAGGTTAATAATAATAGTGACATACATAGTCTTAATAATAAGACAGTGACAATGTGCATCGCTTGAGACAGTACTCTAGGAAGGCACATCATCTCTGTGATGTTCTGCCCCCAAATCCATAACCGTAAGGTAAGCATGACAAAACAACCAGCAAATCCAAATTGAGGGACATTCTGATTGTATTATATTGTATTATAATATATTATTAGATTATATTGTATTATATTACAATACAACTGACCTGCGCTCTTCAAAGTGTCACGGTTATGAAAGATGAAGACTGAGGAACTGTCACAGATTGGAGGAGACAGAGGAGGGAGAAAAACAAAATGCAGTGAGAAACATGGCATTAATGGGTAAGCTGACAAAATTCGAACAAGGTCTGTAGCTTAATGGTATTGTAACAATGTTAATATCCTGGGTTCATTAATGGTACTGTGGTTATGTAAGATGGTTAACATTAGGGGCAAATGGATTAAGGGTATATGAGAACTTCTCTGTACTAGTTTTGCAACTTTTCTATTAATTTAAAGTTATTACAAAATAAAAAGTTAAAAAAAGACAGGCAGTTACAGAGATTGGGCTGTCCTGGGTGGTAGCACCTTGCTAGGGATTTTACTACTGAGTGAGGGTCAAGAACTAGTGTATCTCCATCTCAGTCAAAGCTGAAAAAGCAACTCCAGCCAGGCTGTCTCTAGCCTCTGGGTCAAAGCTCCACTGTGAGCCAATGGCTCAGGCAGAATACAGTACAGCATATTGGCTATAACGACATGCTTTGGTATCAGAGATAAGGGTTTCAACGTGATCTCTTCTCTTAACAATTGTGTACCTTTCATAAGGTATTTACCTTCTCTGAACCTCAGTTTTCTCATCTTTACAATGGGAGAATATAATACTTATCTTACAGGGTTGTTGGAGTGTATTTAAAGAGAATGTCTCTGAAGCCAACCAGTGTTTAATAAATAACTATTATTATTGCCCTGTAAAGAGAGGTCTGGGAAGAATCTTATGACCATTTAAGCTTAAGTGAAGCATCCACATAAGTATTTATAAAGTGCTTCGAATATACCATATATGCTCCAAGCCTAGTTACCATTAGTGATGTTAAAGTCATTGTAGTGCTATGGGCTTTAACTAAACTTACAGCACTGTTGGGGAATCTAATTTAATTGAGATGCACTCTAATTTGGATTACATTTTTTTTCTAATTTAATTCCTCATGCCTTATATTTTCACATAGTTGTTAGTGTATAAATTATTAATTTAGTCACTTTGTTTGATTATATTTTTTCTGGCATTGCTCATCAGTGCTAACATGTTTAAATATTGGTCTCAGCGGTTGCTGAAAGCAAAGTTACATAGGAGGGAAACATCCCCATTGACCCAAATCTAATAAAAAAGCTGCTTTGTTTACATTATTTCATAACACAAAGCTGGACTTTGTGTCTGATCACTTTTGCCTACTGGTTTTAGTACTGTCATCAATCAGTCTCTTTGGGGAGAATAAACTAGGGGAGTCTAGGATCCCCTTGGAGGTTGTCACTTTTCCTGTGCTCCATACCTCTTGCTCTGCCCATCTGGACCAATGCTACTCAGTGTGGTCTGTGCACTTGTGCCAGTCTGCAAACTCTCACTGGTACACGGCAGAAATTGAGAGTAAGCGTTCAGAGACTCTGATAGCAATTTGACGGAGTTATTTTTTGTTTGTTCAATAAAATTGGAAAAAGGGCTTGTATTTTGTATTCTTTGCTTTTTCATTTCATTTTTCTAGTAATTTATCATTATTGTATTTTAAGAAAGTGTCAGCCTGTGACATATTGGAAAAAGAAAACACAAAACCTGGTCCTTCCTCACAGATAAAGAAGCACTGATCTAAATCATAAGGCATATCTGGCAAAAGACTATCCCAATGTGTAATTGAAAGTAATCAATAAAGAGGAAGGCATTCTCATCTAGCTCCACACATTTCATAAATACAACTTGAGCTAAGGTTACTGCCTGGAAGCATCTATGTACAGATTAGGAGCATTTGTCTGTGTGAAATTTCCTGTTGCTTGTGAACATGCCTAAGGGTTGGAGTGGGGTGAGGGGTGTTTTTCTGCCCAGGAACTTTGTCCTAGTGTATATAGTAAACCTACCTTGTAATAACTACCACAACTATCTCCTGACTGGCCCCCTGTTTCCACTCTGGCCCATAATTTCTCCTCCACACTGTGGCCAGGATAACAGTCTTAGCAAAATGCAGTTTTATCTTGTTTCCCTGATGCTTAAAATCCATCAGGAACTTTCCATCATCCACAGGATGAATTTCAAACTCTTTAACCTCCAGTCCCAGGTCCTCTATGATGTGATCCTGGTTTATTTCTCTAGCCTGTTCATTTTAGCAAGATTTTCCCTCCTGTCCATCTCCTTATCCCTCCTGTCTTTGAAGGGCCTTCTCAAGTGTCACCTTATCTGTGAATCTTTTTCTAAACACCCCACTCACTCCCCTGTAGAACTTACATGAACAAAAAATAAACTTCAAATGTGTTTGAGTCTTTACGCATTTTGGGTTTGTTATTGCAGCCAGCACTCCCCTAAATAACACAGAGCCTCCAGTTCTTAAGAGTTTTGTTTCCACTTTGAAGTTAGACATTCACCTAAAAATTAGTTACATGTATTTTTACAAAATATTTAATTGAATTGAACACTCCAAGTTTTCAGAGAGGCCTCAATTTTCCCTGAGAGATTAATAAAGCAAAACGGATTGAGACAGTTGATGAAGCGTCAAATAAACAAATTACTTACTTGTCTAAATTTTGCTGATATCATGCTGTTCACTTCCAAATAAGTTCACTTTTAATTTTAATATCCTTGTATAGATGTGAAGAATGTTGTTCTTTAAATATAGACTGTAATTTTTACATGTTACGCTCATTTCACAGTGGTATTTATTTATACTTCACCTCTTTCCAAAAGAGTTTGCAATAACTTATAAAATGCAACTTAGCAACAAGGTTAATAAAATAGAAAAGCAGGGTATAGGAAAAAGGACAAGGAAAATATGCTAACTTCAACCGTTCACGTGGTTGCTGTGATTGGGTTTCGACCTTAAGTCTAAGCTTCTTGGCAGGTGAGGTACGAGGGAAGCATGATAAATTACAAATCAGCCATCAGAAAGGAGGAAGTGTACTCCTCTCTCAGGGAAGGCAAAGCTTTGTCTGGGACCCAAGTCTCAAAGGAATGGTCCTCAGTGTTTTCATCTCAGGGGAGTCAGGCCTACTAGAAGTGAAATCAAAATGGAATTTTTTAAACTTTAGTTAGTTTTGTGAAATGAATTCTTTTTTTTTTTTTTTTTTTGGTACGCGGGCCTCTCATTGTTGTGGCCTCTCCCGTTGCTGAGCACAGGCTCCGGACGCGCAGGCCCAGCGGCCATGGCTCACGGGCCCAGCCGCCCCGCGGCATGTGGGATCTTCCCGGACCGGAGCACGAACCCCTGTCCCCTGCATCGGCAGGCGAACTCTCAACCACTGCGCCATCAGGGAAGCGTGAATTCTTAATGATACTGAAAAGGGAAGAAACTGTTAGGCTAAATAATTACTAAAAGCCTTTTGTTTATTTTTATTTTCCACATATCTTAACCCTTGGGAACTTAGGGGTAGCTTGCAGATGACGATCTCTGATATATTCACTTATAAAAGTAAACTTCTTTGGCTCTAGATGGATAAGCTCCAGACTGAATTACTGATTTGATTCTAGAAGTATTTTGAACAAATTATGCCATTAGTCAAGATGAATTGATATTTGAAGGTGATTATTTTATCTTTCTTGGGAGGGGATTTGGTTTTCTCAATGTATGAACTTTGGAGTTTTCAAAAATTGAGGATTCTTAGGTTGGGATTTCTAAGGAAGTACCGCTATGTTGTAGCACAAGCCACCCTGATTAGACATGTTCAGTACAGGTTTTTCTCAACTTAGATTCCATGTGCTCAAAGAATATTGCAGCTAGAGATTGTCTCATCCAGCCATTCATTTTTTTAGATGAGACAACTGGGGCCCTGACTGGGTACATGATCAGCCAGCAGTCCCACAGTGAAAACAGAGCTTGTTTCTCTTATGTAACAGATGCCTCTTTTAAGTACTAGTTTGGTGCTGTTCAATTTAATGCAATACGCTTTTATTAAAAATCAATGGTAGAAAGGACCAGACAACCCCCCAAATATTTCTGAGCTCCTTAGAATTTTTGCTTATTTCTGTATTATATTGAACCCTGCTTCTTCCATAAAATACAGATAGGCAATGCAAAAGAGATCAAAGTGAAAATATTGAAATAAAAGGAAGAATTGAAATATTAATCTCTGATAGAATGATGTTATGTTCCAAATGAGTGGTACAATATATTGTCCTTCCTACTCTCTGAAGATTTCAAAGCACTTAACATGGCCTTAAAACTCATTAAGATGGGTGCTGAATCAGACATTGGATATTGTAACTTTATTCTTATTATTTATTTAATACCATCAGAGGAGTTGGTTCTCAGTGGGAATTGATATCTCTAAAAGAATGAAATATTTTCTTCGATGTTCTAAAAGGACAAGTACCATTCAGCCAATACTTCTCTTCCAAAGATAATCAATGATGATGTGGGAAAATATTAGGAAGTCACTCATAAAAATTTTTCCAAATGAATAAACTAATTGCATAATTTCAAAAAGTCTTTGTAAGTTTATATTGGTTTGATCTGGTATGTGCTGCCTTATAGGAATGAGCAAGTGAGATTTTATTAGTTAAAGAAGAAAAGATGAAATTCACTTATTCTTTCTTACCAAGTAAAATTTAGAATTCCTTCATCTTTTAATTTGTATTGCAAATTCTTCCTTGCTCTAAAATAGGAATGCTCTGTTTTTTAAAAAGTGAATAGTACTCTGTGTTGGCCATTGCCTTTTGAAATATGTTTTATTATTAGTATGCAATTTATATGGTCATTTTTGACCTTTTAAAATATTTAAGTGAATATGAATTTCTCTTTGTACATCAAAAAGTGGTTACTTGTTTTCTTGGATTTTAATTTCCTTAACAGAAAGTTGACCACAATTTGGCCAAATTAATTAAAAACATTAATCCATAAGAACATAAGAGTAATAAATGGCTAGTCTATTTGGCCCTAGCTACCTTTCAGTATGAGTGGTTAACTATCAGTTATAGACCTGTTATGCAGTCTAAGAATTTTTCATATTCAGAATCAAACTTTCAATCGTCTCTAAAATGACAGAGGCCGATGACATAGATGCAGTTTTGAGAAATGGTAAACTACACTGATAAAAGCTACTGTAAGCTTTTTAGGTGTGTAAGACAGGCTCGTATTCATGTACATTTTTGATCACTTGTTTTACATGTGAACATATCATGATTTTGGAAATGCTGCCTAAAGTTCTAGCTTAAAAGCAGAAACACTAGTAGGTTCAGTAAAGTGCATGGAGATCCTGAGCAGAGGATTTCAGACTCATTTCTGTATTATGCAAATTACAGAGGCAGTGCTAGAGGGGAGGGGGTTAATGACTATTAATTGGTGATAACAAGTTTCAGCCTCTTCTATCATTTATTCACGTAGTGAGGGAGAAAGGAGAAGGGCTGAGGGGTCATTGAAGAAACAACTCTGGATTTATGAATTGGGCTTATTTCGTGTAGTATTTTTTTAACAGGACTAAACAGATGAAAATAAAAATCACCTAAAATTTATCATTTAAAGATAATGTTATTAACTTTTTGCTCATTTAACACTATTAACATATGCTTTATGCACATAACATTGAAAATTTTTTCTTTCAAAAATCGTATCATGTTATATATGCCAGTTAAAATATATTATTCATTTAATCTCATAAATTTCCTCCATATCTGTAAATATACTTCTAAAACCTTAATGGCGTTGTTTTCCATCATTCACCACTGTACCATCATTTATTTAACAAAACCTTTGGTTTTTGGACATTTAAGCTGTTCCAATTTTTTTGAGTATAATAAAAAATGCTGTGATGAGCATCTGTATATGTACACTTTTGTCCAATTAGTTCTTAAGATGAATTGCTAGAAGCAGAGCTGTTATGTGAAAGGGCAAACAACTCTTTAAAGATTTTGGCATATAGTGAAAATTTCCTTGCAGAATTTGTATCCATTTATATACCTGTGGACATATGAAATTCTCTTTTCCTCCAAATCTTGAAAATACCATAGTTTCTCCAGTCTTTGCTAACTTGAAAAGACATACAGATTTCATTTTTAATTGCTGTTCCTAGATTACTAAAAATCAAATAAGCTGAATATTTTCTTCACGTTTTTTGTATTTTCTATTTTTTTCTTTTTAATTGCCTATTTATGTCAAGTTATTATTCAATGAATGTTTTGTTTTTTTTTTTTTTGCAGTACGCGGGCCTCTCACTGTTGTGGCCTCTGCTGTTGCAAAGCACAGGCTGCGGATGCACAGGCTCAGCGGCCGTGTCTCACAGGCCTAGCCACTCCGTGGCATGTGGGATCTTTCCGGACCGGGGCACGAACCCGTGTCCTCTGCATCGGCAGACGGACTCTCAAGCACTGCGCCACCAGGGGAGCCCTGTATTTATCTCTTTGTTAGTGATTTTAAAGCACCTTTGATACTAAGGACAGGAACTTTTCATCTGTCATATACGTTGCAAATATTTTTTTCTAAATTTTCCATTTGACTTTTAACTTTGCTGATGGTGATTTTTGATATGTAGGTTTAAAAATGTAGTTATACCTTTCATTTATTTTATTTAAATGTTTTTTTAAATTTTATATTAGAGTATAGTTGATTTACAATGTTGTGTTAGTTTCAGGTGTACAGCAAAGTGATTCATCCATACATATACATATATCCATTCTTTTTCAGAGTCTTTTCCCATATAGGTTATTACAGAATACTGAATAGTTATACCTTTCAGCCTTTTTTTTTTTCTTTTTGGCTTCTATTTTGAGTGTCATGCTTAGAAAGCCCTTACCCATCATAACATTGAACAATACTTGCCTATGATTCATTTAATCCTTTTAATTTCTATATTTAACCTTTAAGTTAGTATGAAATATTTCACACATAGAAACTGGCATGAAGAATAATATAAAAGAGGCAATATATGTAATAGTCAATCAGTTTCTGAGCCTGATTTCATGGGTGTCTAAAATAAGTCTACAAATTCTTTGACACTCTTTCCTTCAAAAAGTGGAGGTCTGGGACTTCCCTGGTGGTGCAGTGGTTAAGAATCCGCCTGGCAATGCAGGCGACACAGGTTTGAGCCCTGGTCCGGGAAGATCCCACATGCCATGGAGCACCTAAGCCCGTGGGCCACAACTACTGAGCTTGTACTCTAGAGCCCGTGAGCCACAACTACTGAAGCCCATGTGGCCTAGAGCCCGTGCTCCACAGCAAGAGAAGCCACTGCAATGAGAAATCCGTGCACCACAACGAAGAGTAGCCCCTGCCCGCCGCAACTAGAGAAAGCCCACGTGCAGCAACAAAGCCCCAATACAACCAAAAAAATTCCTTCCTCTGGAGTACGGGGTAAACTTAATGACCCACTTCTAATGAGTAGATATTGTACAAATGATGGAGTGTGTCTTCAGACATTAGGTCATATAAGACATTGAGGCTTCTCTCTCTATTTCTCTCTCTCTCTTTCCCCTTCTCATGTTTCTCACTCTGGGGGAAGTTAGCTGCCATGCCATGAGTTCACTCAGTCAACTCTATGAAGAGGTCCACGTGATGGGGAACTGAGGCCCTCTACCAGTAGCCAGTGAGGAAGATAATAGAGGCTTCAGGCCAACAGTTACATGAGTGGAGTTGGAAGTGATCTTTCAGCCCCATCATGCCTTCAGATGATTACAGCCCCAGGTGACCCATTGGTTACAACATCATGAGAGTCCCGGGTGCAGAATCAGCCAAGCTGCTCCTAGATTTCTGACTTTCAGAATCTGTATGAAATAATAAATGTTAGTTGTTGAAGACTGCTAAGTTTGGGGATAATTTGTCGTGTAAAAATAGATGACTAATACAATACGCATGAATCTTCAAGGTGTGAGATTTTGTGCCTTAGTTTTCTTATTTTAAAATGGGGAAATAGTAGAATTTTCTTTGTAAGATAGATCTGAAATTTAAGTAAATTAACATACGTGTAGTACTTATAACAGTGCCTGATGTGTAGTGAGCTACAAGTTTTGCTATTATATAACAAATATCCATATACTCCACCTAGCTTAAGAAATAAAATATTACTGATAGAACTGACACCTGGAACTAATCTTGGTCATACAGTGAGGCAAAGATCCAATATAATATTTTTTTTCCCAAATGGATAACAAATTTTCTCAATGTGATTTGAGATTTCCCATTTATTTAAAGATCACTATTATTTTTTTTGCGGTACGCGGGCCTCTCACTGTTGTGGCCTCTCCCGTTGCGGAGCACAGGCTCCTGATGTGCAGGCTCAGTGGCATGGCTCACGGGCCCAGCTGCTCCGCGGCCTGTGGGATCTTCCCGGACCAGGGCACGAACCCACATCCCCTGAATTGGCAGGTGGACTCTCAACCACTGCACCACCAGGGAAGCCCAAGATCACTATTTTAATGTACTAAATGCTTACATATACTTTTGTTTGTTTGAAGGTTTCTATCTTGCACCATTGAATGATGTCTATTCTGCCATCAGTAATGTGCTGTTTTAGTTATTATAGCTTCATGGTATGTTCTGATGCTGGCAGTACAAGTTCCCCTTGATTATTGGGTAAGCAGCCTCTAAGACGGGCTTCTATGATTTCTGCCTCCTTGTATTCATGCCCTTGGTTATTCTCCTTTCCTTGAGTGTGGGCTGGATTTAGTGACTCCCTGGTGAATAAAATGTGGTAAAGGTAATGTTACGTCACTTCTGGTTACAAGAAGGTTGTGGTTTCCATCTTGGATATTTTCTTGTTTTCTCACTTGCTTTGAGAGAAGCCAGCTGCTTCATTGTGAGCTGTCCTGTGGAGATGGCCAAGCGGCAAGGACCTGAAGGGGGTCTCCTGATGACAGCCAGTGAGGAACTGAGGTGCTCAGTCCTATATAGCTCAGGAGGAATCAAATCCTGCCAACAACCACTTATGTAAACTGGGAAGTGGATCCTACCCCAGTGGAGCCATTAGAGGAGATGACAGTTAATGACAATCCCAGCTGAGACCTTAACTGCAACATTGGGAGAGAACTCGAGCCCGAGGCAACCAGCTAAACCACTTTGGTGTCCTGATTCACAGGAGCTAACATAATAAAAAGTTTGTTGTTTTAAACTTTGAGGTAAGTTTTAATGCAGCTGTAGACAGCTAACACAATTATTCTTTTCTTTTTTTTTTTTTTTTTTTGCATTTTTCCCATTTATCCTTTCACAAGAACATCATTTTGCCTTATTCCAAAATTTTTAGAGGATTTTAATTGACATTGAATAATATTTCTAAATCATTTGGGGGTCAAATGACACCTCATGTAATGAGTTTTCTGATACAGAAACGTTATATTCCATTAAAATCACACAAGACTTCTTTTATGTGCCTCAAAAATTTATAGTTTTCTTTATACATATTTCTTATTAGGTTTATTATTAACTATTTTATACTTTTCATTGGTGTTGCAAATGGGAAAAATTTCTACTTGATTATTGTTTGTATATAGGAAATTGATTTTTGTACATTTATCCAACAATTTACCACTTAAGTGAATTCTATTATTAGTTTTCATTGTTTTCCATTTTACCTCTTAGATTTCCTGCATATACAATGATCCACTATTCTTAGTAAAGCAGTCTAAAAGATACTGAGCAGAGAAGCAAAAATGTGTATATGTGTGCATGTGTGTTGTGAATGTACCATGTGCATGCTGATGGAGATTCAAGAATTTGGAAAGAAATGAAAAGTAGCTATGTTTCACTCATTTCTTTCTCTGCATCAACTAGTGTAGCTATCAGGATATAAAGGTTGCTGGCTGGATGGTAATTGAGTGAATGAGTGAATGATTGGCCCGCTCCTAGTTTGGATTCCTCAGTCCTGCCTTCATGGCTGTCTGGGAGCCAGCTCATTGTGAAGACCCATCATGCCCTGAACTGAGCGCATGGTGGGTATGACATCTGCTAAGTCCTCAGCACTCCACTAACATAATGTAAATAAGTAAGTACATAGCTTACCCTCAAAGACCTAATGAGCTACTGGGGGGCGGGGGGAGACAATATGAGCACACGTGCAGTCATTAGAGAATAGATTAATACTAGATTGTGAGGTTCTTCCCTGGACCCACGTGGTGCTGGTATAACCTAATCAAAGGTACCTCGCATTTGAGCAGGACTCATGAAGAAGATGCTGGGCCTACACTGAACAAGGCTGGGTTTGTAAAAAGGCGGTGTTTGAGAGGGGGTCAGGATCCTATGTGAAGGAGTGTATTGGTTGCCCTGTCCAAAGGGCAAAAAGAGGCACAAAACCAGTCAACAAATCTGAAAACTAGATGGACAGAAATTCTCATCAAGAACATGCTGGGACAAATGTCTTAGAACCAAAGTGGTGGTAACATAGGAACTCAGCATTTATCTGGTGCCTGTGCATGACCAAGGATAGGAGTGGGGACAGAATCCTTGAAGGAACCTCACAGTGTTGGGCTGCACTGACTGCCAAGGAAAGTGTTACTCAGAGGAGAGAAACAGAAGTCAAGGGTTCTGTAGGAGTGAGATTCTAGACAAGGGGCAAGGGAAACCAGAGGAGGGTTTTCAGTTTAGGAAAGACACGGTCTAGCTTACTTTTTAAACACTTTTTTATTTTTAAATTTTTATTGAAGTATAGTCAATTTACAATATTTCAAGTGTCCAGCAAAGTGATTCAGTTATACAGGTATAAATATATATCTACTCTTTTTCCATTGTAGGTTATTACAAGGTATTGAGTATAGTTCCCTGTGCTGTACAGTAGGACCTTGTGGTTTTTCTATTTTATGTATAGTAGTGTGTATCTGTTAACCCCAAACTCCTAATTTATCCTTCCCCACCTTTCTCCTTTGGTAACCATAAGTTTGTTTTCTATGTCTGTGAGTCTGATTCTGTTTTGTAAATAAGTTCATTTGTATCATTTTTTTAGATTCCACGTATATATGCTATTTGCCTTTCTCTGTCTGACTTACTTCACTTAGTATGATAATCTCTAGGTCCATCCATGTTGCTGCAAATGGCATTAGTTCATTTTTTTCATGGCTGATTGGTATTCCATTGTGTGTTTATATATATAAACACACATACCACATCTTCTTTATCCATTCATCTGTTGATGGGCATTTAGTTTGCTTCCATGACTTACATTTTTTACAAGGTCTTTCTGACCACAGTATGGAAGCTGAGTTGAGATGGGGAACAAGAATGGGATTTGAGGGAGTTGGTAGGAGAATACTGCAGTGAGCTGGATCAAGGGGGGTCTGGCCTGGAGCAGGTTGGTGGTAGAGATGAGTGTGTTGTCCATTGAGGCCTAATTGGAGGTAAACAGTTCAGAAACATTCTCCTGCTGGGACTAGGCTTCTTTGTCATTCTGGTGAAGTTTAAAGACCTCAAACTGGAGGGGAGACACTCCAGTTATCTGGGTGAATGGGCCATCTGAGTGGAATTTTGTGGATGCGTTGAAGTAGTTCTAGCATTGAGAAGGGTAGTTTATGGCTCTGTGAATAGATTTTCAGTGCTAATAAGTATTTTTCTTAATTCTTAAAGTACATTTTATTATTGTATTATAACATACATTTATTGTAATTATAACATACATGTATTGTAATAAAATATCTGATACTTTCAAGATAACCCCATGCAAAAACTTAAGGTGAACTTTGTACAATTCATTTTATATGCTTAAGAAACATTATAGGAAAATGTCTTTTAAATAAATGCATAACCACGCTTAGAAATTTAGAAGTTTTATGACCTGTTTTTTAATATTTTTCATCTTAATTTTTTCCTTTTAATTCTAATATATTCTGAAAAAATTTTTACTACTTTCCTGCCTGTAGTTTAGCCTATTATAAATCTGGTGAATTAATGCAAAGTTAATGGCTAGAGTTTAGAGTAACCTCTTGAAATGTAATAGCTTTATTGGAACAAAACTATATTTTGCCAAAATTATGTGGAACTAATGAAAAATTAATTGCTTTATAAAATGCTGGCTTTTATTGAAAACTAATAATTCCTGTACATCTCTTAATCCTCCTGCAAACAGTTGGCAGGAAATAAAATCTAAGTTTACCGGTTCAAATTCCCTAAGATCCTCACAGCCATTTTTATTTTTGCATG
The DNA here is from genome assembly GCF_005190385.1 of Monodon monoceros. Lineage (NCBI taxonomy): Eukaryota > Metazoa > Chordata > Mammalia > Artiodactyla > Monodontidae > Monodon > Monodon monoceros. Next base: position 134,437,898 of record NW_021703767.1, read on the forward strand.
ATCCAACCTTTTAACTTTTTTCACAACTTTAAGCTTACAAAAACAGATTTCTAATTAAATTCAGCCATATCATTCCCCTAAAGGGGATTTAGAAAAACCAAGTCTAACTTAGACTTGGGACCAATGAGCTAACACTTTTCCTTTCTTTACAGATCACGTTGGCATTTTTATGTATCTCCTTCTAATAAAATATAATGATTTTTATACTTTAAATTGATGCCTGGGACTATGTCTTTTATCTATTGTTTACTGTGTTTCAATCCATAAATAAATCATGCAACAAAATAAATTACTTAATCCTGTGTTTTATTTGGAAACATATTAAGGGATTGATACAGAAGGAAAATCACTTTATTGCCTCTGAATTACTCACACTTTTATGGTTTTTGCACCGTATTCGAACACTATCAAGGTGTCCTATCAATAACAATTGTACACAAGAGCCACATTTGGAGATTTTTAAAGTTTTTGCTACTTTTTGATTAGGATATGTTCAAATATAATCCCCCAAACTATCGTTTGTCATCAGCATTCGCCATGATTCTACCGTTTTAATAATAATTCATTCTAGCGAATGACTATTTAGCAAGAAAATTATTAATCCCCAGCAACTTTTAAAAATGAGACCACATGTGATTATTTTATCCCTCGTTTCATGCTTAGCAGTCCTTCCCGTCTTCGTTTAGTAGAAGCGGCTTTCTTAACACTCTGAAAGAGAAAAACAAAACATTACTCAACTTAATTTGTTTATTAAGCTCTTTTAGCATGAAAGGGAAATAGTCCAAATTTCAAAACCAGTTTGGAGAATGCGATACACGTGTTATCGAGAAGCCTTCTCCTCCACAGACTTCTCCCCTCAAAAATGTTCTTTTTTCACACAGAGAATGGAGTCTCGTTTCTTAGGTTAATTGCTGGAATATGATGCATTTTTAGTAATTTCCGGATTCTATTCCAGGACATTTGGGATAGAGCCCAAGAGCTTAGCATGTTTTCCTTTTTTCATGGTAAAATTGTGCAAATATGCATTAGAGTGTGAAAACAAACAGTCTAATACATTTTTGCAAAGCTCTTTATGTTTACTGTTTATTGCAGATACCAGATCCTAATTAAAATGCGCTAACAAAAGCCAAGATACAAAGAACAAAGATATAACGAAACTTCATCTTTATAAAATATTTGTGATTAGTCCTGGGGGATGGATGGCCTCAATTCCCAGCCCTGCAGGGAATTCTAAAAGACTTCCTCAACCACACCAGGAGGGCGAGGAGATGTGGTATGTCTGGTGGCTCAGGAAATATAAACCATTCTGTGGTTATTTTGGGGGGCTGTATACTTCTTAGAGAGGTTCTAATGATTCTTTCATTCAAAATCTTGAGTTTTTTCACTATACATTTGAAATCAATAGCAACCAACTTCAAAGAAGTTGTAGATTGTAGAGGAAGGGTACCAAGCATTTTTAAAGACTGAGAAAGCTTGTGAAAATCCTTTCTGTCCTGCAGTAGTCCTCAAAGTGTGCTCCTGGACCAAGTGCATCAGCATCTCCTGGAAACTTGTTAGAAATGCAAATTCTTGGGCCTCCCCCCTCAGACCAGGTGCACCTGGTGCTGGGGCATCTGTATTTTAACAATCTCTCTAGGCAATTGTAATGCACATTAAATTCTGACAACCACTGATGTATCAAAATTTTTTTGTCTTCCTTTCTCTGTAACAGCACCGTTATTAATGCAAAAGTCTCCACACTCAACAGAGGTCTTCCTTGTATGTACCACAAAGATTTTGAGAGACAGTATATCATAGTGTTTAAGAACACAGGATGTAGGCCAGACTATCTTGACTTATAGCCCAGCTTATTACTGATCAGCTCTGTTTCCTTGGGTAAGTTTCTTCACTTTTCTGTGCCTTAGTTTCTGTTACTATAGAATGAAGATAATAATAGTATCTAGCTCACAGGAATTTTGTGAGAATGTAATACACTTAGGACAGCGACAGACAAATAGAAAGCTCCAAAGAAATATTAGCTATTATTTATTATCTGCTGAATACAGAGGAAATTGCGAAATGTAGAGAATCAGCAAAGCATCAGTCCAGGAGGTGTTGAATCTCAAATTATGGCATATTTTTCTCTAATCATTCATTATTTCTTCAACAAAGATTTGTTGTCAGCTCAGTACAAGCCAGGCATCATAAAAGGTAGTGGAGATACGGCAGAGAATAAGGAAGATCTGATCCTCGGCTGTGTGATCCTTAGATGAAGAGAAAGAGGCATTAAAAAATATTTTCACAAATAATTGATGGACCACAACTGTGCTGAGTGCTATGAAGGCAAAGTACAGCATGCTGTGAGAGTGTTTAACTGGTAAACTTAACCCAGCCAGGCGAAGAGATGCAGGGAGAGTGTGTAGGCGGAGAGGGTAGTGGGCGCTGATGGAAGGTCAATGAAACTTCCCTCAGGGAATCTAAAGCTGAGCCCTAAAGGATGAGTGGGAGTTTACTAGGCAAGGATGGATGTGAGAGTCCGAGTCCAGAGAGAGAACAGAATGTGTCAAGACCCTGAGGTGTGTACGGGCTGCGTGCTTGGTGGCTGGGGTATGGGGGCAAAACAAGACTGAAGTATCCCGCCAGTGATGGATATCCATCATGGGGTTTAAACAAAGAGGTGACATTTGTTTTTAGAAGGACCTCTCCAGCAAAGTGGGAGAAATTGATTGGATGGGGCCAGAAATATTTCAAGGAGCCTGATGGCTGTAGCTGTGACAGATAGGATAGTAGCTGGGGCTGTGGTAGTGGGGGAGAGGGAGAGAGTCTAGTAGAATTGAGGAATTGTGGATATGGTGAGCAGGGAGTAGTAGGCAGAGGGAGGTGTCAAGGCCACGTGCCTGGGGCCATTTCCTTCAATAACAACCACCTAGAAGGAGCATCTGTGGGGGCAGATCATAAGTTCAGTTAAGTATGAGGGACCTCTGAACACCAAAGAAAAATACATAGAACGGGCAATTTGTTTTCTGAATCTGGACATCAGAGAGCTGGAGACCTCTCCCGTAAAGGGAGTGGCTGGTATGTGTGTAGTAACTGAATTGACGGTAATGGACATGCTATCCAGGCAGACTTCAGACAAGAGGTCCTAGGATTTACCCAACAGAATACCAGCATTTACAAGTGAAGTACAGGAGGAACGGGCGGATGGGTAGAAAACCTGGCTGGGATTTCATGGAAGCTAAGAGAAGAACGAGTCACCTGGGGCAAGGATGATGGGAACTGAAAGCATCCTTGGATTCAGCTAAAGAAAGTTCCTTCACAACCTTAGTACAGTTTCTGAGGAAAAATGGCTTGTGGAGTGAACGGGAAATGAGGAAACGGAAATCATGACATGGAGCCTAAGGAGGATGGTTATTTATAGAAGAGAAAGGTCAGTGAGTTCTGAAAATAGCAGGCAGAAAATCAGGGGAGAGGAAGAGGTTGAAGAAACGTGGAGAAGGTGTGTTGATAGTGGGTTTTTTTTGAGGTAGTAGGAGAGGGGAAACCACTGCATAGATGGAGAGTCTGGCTTTAGACAGACTTAGAAAGTACAGGCAGTTCCTCTGTTGTAACAGGAGGTCAGGGGGATGCGGTGGGTACAGATGCTGGTGGGTTTGTCAGTTTGGTGGTGGGAAGTTGCGAGGTTTCTGTTTGGTGGCTTCTATTTTCTCCGTGAGGGAGTAGGCAAGGCCATCTGTCTAGTGTGATAGAGGAGGTGTGAAGGTTAGAGATCTGAAGAGAATGAAGATTGTTTGAAATAGTCATTGAGAACAGAAAAGGAAGATGGTCAGAGAAATGTAGCACGGTTACTGTGAGAATCCAGACGAGAGGGGTGATGGTGGATTGAGCGTGGCAGGTGTGGTGGTGAGCCCCTGCTCTCACAAGGCTGATAGACACACACACACACACAGTTGTTTGCAACACAGTGTAGGAGGTGAAGCACAGGGCGCTAAGGGAGATCCTAAGCACGAGGTGTCTAACTAGGGACCTAAGACAAGTAAGCCTCAGCCAGGTGAAGAGATGGAGGGTGAGCGTATCAGCAGAGAGGGCAGATGTGAACAGGCCAAGAGGTGTGGGGAGCCACGGCTCCCTTGGGGAGCTGAAGGAAGTCCCCAGGTAGAGCATTGTGTGTGAGGGTGGAAGTGAGTGGATACAAGAGGAATTAGGCAGGAGGGGGATGGTGGTTCAGCATCTTCTAAGCTGGTGGTTTGAAGGTGTGGTCCCTGGACCAGTGGGGACCAGCAACATCAGTATCACCTGGACCTTGTCAGAGATGCAAAATCTCGGGTCCCGTCCCAGACCTAGCCTATCAGAAATTCTGAGAGCGGGGCCCTAGTGATTTATGTTTTACCACGTCCTCCAAGTCATGTTGATACACACTAAAGCTTGAGAACTTGTTTTAAGCAATGGGGAGATTGGTTAAAGTGCCTTTTTAGCAGGAGAATGACATGATCAGGGGCAGGTTTATGAAGATCTCTGGCCACAGTGTGGAAAATGGAGTGTCCTATGTGTGAATCCCAGCCAGGAATCTCAACAGGACTAATTCTTCAGCTGGGTTACTGACCCTGGGGCAGGATATTCCAGCCAAGGTCTCCATGGTGACCAGAACCACCTGCCCCCTTGGAAGCTCCCTGATGAGCTTACCTCTCCAGCAGCTCTCTGCTGCCCCCCTCTGTCCACGGGCCACACTCATGGTTCCCAGACAGATGCTTCCCAGACCTCGATCAATCAAGTTTTAGCATCCCCCTGACTCTTTCTGCACCCTCAGCTTTGTCAGATGGATGGTCTCAGCTAATGTCAACATTAGACACTGTCATTTGACAGTCTCTGAATGGATGGCTCTGGAGAGCCCAGGAAAGAGTACTAATCAAGCAGTTACCTGAGATATCTTTGGGATAAGGTTTGCTAATTTGAAATGAAGCTGTACCTTATATCCCTTTCCATTTCTGGGAAACACATTTGTGTGTTTGTTTTTTAAAATATATTATGCTGATATCTCTCCAGAAAAGCTCTTTCAGAAGATAGGATCTGAAGGCAACTTATTTCTGGGGTAAAAAAAAATAAACCTATTTGTTTTTTTCCAAGACCAATAAGAATATGACATTATAGGACCTGGTGTGGGATAGGATGATTCCATCACCTTCCACCATCCATCCCTCTTTACAATTAAATTTTCTTGGTGGGTTGTCTAGTCTGCACATCATTTCATCTGGAGTTCGTAGAGAAAGATGATTTTCCTACAGGCACAGATTGGATTGGCACGGCTGCTAAAAGATGATAAAATCATTTCAGGGAGAATGGTATAGGCTGCCTTCCATCCAACGATAACCATGCAAAATAAATATGATTTCTCCTAAACATGCATGAGGCCATAGCTCCCAGTTATGGTGTCCAGAAGAGGGAGTTGCATGGGATTTGGAATCAGTCAGATTGGTGTTGGAATCTTGGTCTCACCAGTCACCAAAAGTAATTTACCTTTGGCAAATTACTTAACTTCTCTGGGTCTCCATTTTCTCTATTGTAAAATGGGTTGTTGTCAGGATTAGATAGAACAACATAATCTGGGGTATTTAGTAGGTGACACTAATTATTAGTTTTTGTTTTCTGTTAGATTGTTATACTACATTATAGGTGAAGCTAAGAAACAGTGTCTGAGAACTCCAAGAATTTCATGCTTATGAATGTAAATTGCTGTAGAGTCTCTGGGCTAATGATGAATCCCTGAAAACAGGATAATAAGCAATAGAATCCTATGAAGGTTGATAGGACAGCTCTAGAACATATCGTGACTATGGTCAAGGTTGATGGTAGATTCTACTCTCTCCAAACTTGTTTCACACCCTCAATTAATATGCAGCTATAGATAGCTTATTATTTTTCTACTGAACTGCAAACTAATGGAAGTCTGTGATAAGTGTCACACCAGAGGTTCAGTGAGTAAGGGGTAATTCAAGAATCAGGAGGAGGAAGAGGCCATTTGGCTCCAGAATGAACCAAACTACGCTAACACATAGATTACTTGACCAGCTATGTCCAGACACTCTGTCATAAGTTTTAAAGCTTCAGAAAGGAGATAGACTTGAGCTGAGTCATGAAATTTGGGGGAGAATTCAGATAGCTGGAGAGAAGGGGGAGAATATTTAAGGGAGGGGAACAGCACACAAAGCCATGGAAAGGGAGGTTGGCTGGCTGTGATCTAGGGACAATAAGTATACCTGTATGGTTGGAGGGGAGTGTTACTGGAAAAGAAAAGAAAATTGTTACTGGAACAGTGATTGAGTTAGACTGAGAAAAGTCTTTACTGATAGAAGAGGAATTTGGGAGCCAGTGACCATTTTCAAATAGAAAAATTATATGATACAATGTGATGTCTTGAAAATTGTATCAGTTTTCTGAGTACCAGTTGGGAGAGTAGAAAGAAGGTAGGTGGGCTCATTAGGAGGCTTGGCCAGAATCTACATAGTTGCAAAGGCTGTGTACAAATTAACATGGTGATGGGAGAATGGAGAGACAGTGGGGCAGAGAGAATCTCCCAGGCCTTGTGAGGGCCTGGGGAAGGGATGGGGTGAGGAAATGACAGAGAAGATGCAGTGGGTTGCTTCAAAGATGGCCTCCCATGAGCTCCACATCCTGGAGTTTCTGTCTTTGTGTAATCTCATCCCCTTGAGTGTGGACTTCTAACCCATAGAAAATGGCAAATGTGATGGGATGTTACTTCTGAGATTAGATTACAAAAACACCCTGGCTTCTGCCTTGCTTGCCCTCTTTTGCTCACTCTGATGGAAGACAACTTCCATGTTGTGAGCTAGCCCATAGACTAATGTGGTAAAGACCTAAGGGTGGTCCCCAGCCAAGAGCCAGCAAGGAACTGAGGCCCTCAGTCCAACAGCCTTTGAATAACTGAATTCTGTCAACGATCTTGTGAGTGGATGTGGAAGTGAATCCTTCCCTACTCAAGGAAGTGGAGCCTGGAGATGACCACGGTCCTGCCTGACACCCTGTGATTATAGCTTTGTGCTGCATAACAAATTACTCCCAAATAAAATAACATACATGCATTATTTCACAGTTTGTGTGGGTGAGGCATCTGGGTCCTGTCTGGCTTGGGGTCTCTCACAAGGTAGCGTTAATATCAAGGCTTGACTGGGAAGGATCCACTTCCTCGCTCAGTCACATGGTTGTTGGCGGAATTCAGTTCCTCATGGGTTGTTGGACTGAGGCCTTGGTTCCTCACAAGCCGTTGGCTGGAGGTCTCGGATCTTTGCCATATGGGTCTCCCCATAGAGCATCTACAATATGGTGGATTGCTCTACCGGAGTGAGCAAGTGAGAGAACACTGGCAAAGTGGAAGTCAGCCTTTTGTGACCTTATCAGGGAAGCAACAGGCCATCACTTTTGCTATAGACTGCTCTTTAGAATGTGTTAGAATCCTTTAGCCATAGGTCTGGCTCATTTTCAAGGGGAGGAGCTCACACGAGCGCATTAATACCAGGAGGTGAGGATCACTGGGGACCGTGTCAGAAGCTGCCTACCACAGCAACAGTGATTTATCATAGTTTTTGTGGTCTTTCCAAAGAGCTTTAGGCTCCTGGAGGGGGCTTGTGCTTAGTACATAAGTGCTTAATAAATATTTACTGAATAAATGAGATGACGCTTGCAAAAACTCCTAGAGGTCTCTGAACAGTAATTTTCAACTTAGATGTTAAGGCACTGATGGTCTCTTCAATTGGTCAACAGTGTAATGGGTATATAGTGAATTTCTGGGACAAAATTCTCATCCTAAGTACAAAAACCTAATTCATTTCATTGGGTGTAAGAACTCAGGGCTGACCTGTACAGTTGTGCCATATACAAAGACGCTTGGCTGAGGGGACAAGGGTGCCTAATCCAGTTTATAGTCCACTCACCAAGCTGTGCCCTGGCATGGGACTGCATCAGTGTAGACGGAAGCATGTCTTTTGGAAAGATGTCCACCCAGAAGTGGTACTTCTGTGTAAGCAGTGCAAAGGCCACACCTGTGGTTCTCTAAGGAAGTGTCAGCCTTCATCCCCCTCCTCCTATTTGCTTTCACCTGTTCTCCTTGAACTATACCCTCTGAAATGGGCTTGAGGGAAGAAGGGGAAAATGTTCCATCCACACCTGACGTTGGAGAGGATTAAGTTCTGTTTGAGGAGGCCTTTGAGAGTCCCGGAGAGAAGGAGCTATACAAATGCAGGCAAATTCCATCATCCCTGTTAAATGGCCAAGAAAATTCCGTGATACCACCCTCTCCCTGAGTGCTGGGTCTGACCTGACAATAGCAAACAAACAGCAAACTGTGATCTGTTTATAATTCCAAATGAAAATCCACCCCAAATAGAGGCGAGAAGGAGAAAAAGCAGCTCGGCAACAATGTGTGCTTTGGCTGAGGACCTCAGGAAGGCTTGCTTCTGTGAACCTCAGCCCATCTCCCTCCCCTTCTTACGGTGACAACCGAAAAGCTCAGCTCACACCCCTGGAATGGCTGTGTATTGAGGATAAGGATGTTGACAATAGGGTTTAAGCTGCATAAATAATTGCAAATTGCTGTTCGGCCCCAGCAACTGCCAGCAAAACAAACAAACAAACAATAAACAAACGAGGAAGGAGATGATATTTGGAGCATAAGTTGTAGGGAGGGGGAGCCAGCAAGTAAGTCACGTGGAATCTGGCAACCAGCTCTGGGTGTAAAAGACACTTTGACAAGGTGATCACAGGCCACCCACAGTTGTTAGGGAGCTATAAGAAGTTATTTTGACAGGACATGTGACACCCTTCAAACAGAGGAACAAGCTACTCTAATAACTGAGGGATAGCACTAATGGGGGGCTTCCAATATTCATTTTGTAACTTCCAGGTACTTCTGTTGGCGGTGGTGTGCGGGGCAAGAAAGAAGGAATGACAGAAACTTGGTTTATAGGAGCAAGGGGAAATGCCACGATGGCTGTCATTTTGTGCCCCTCAGTCCTCTGGCTTTCTCCCGGCACCAGTTTCAATGGCTTCGCCAACACTCTTCCTCAAAGAACCCTGCCAGTGTGCTCCCCAGGATGCAGCCGAGGTGAGAAAGATTAGACCAGCCACACGTGTGCTTCCTTGGGTCAGGGTCAGGTGTTTGCATAAAATCCATCACTTATCCCAGCCTCTTTGGTTTCTATCCTCTCCAACATACACCTCACCTCTTGGTTCCACTTTCCCATGCATGCTGCTGAGCCCTTTGCTTGAAACCAGTCTTCTTCTTTCTCAGTCTTCTTTTGAATCACACCAACTCCAGAAAGGCATTTTTGTTAAATGTAGCAGAAGAGTTTTAAGTGAGAAAAAAAATAAAGAATTCACTGGATAGAATGCTTGTTGAATAAAGGAATGAGAACACAGATGGAGGTTAGGGAATTCCAGACTCTGGTGCATCTCTATTGATCTCTGTGCCCTGCACTCTCCCCACTCCCTGCCAAAACCTTCTTCTGAGAACCATTTCCCCCTTCTCTTTCAAACATGTGCAGAAGATGTAGTTTTCTTTCACGGACAAACTTGCTGGTCACAGATTATTGGTGTGGAAGTGGCCATCTAAATAAAACTGGGTGTATCAGCTAGCTTATGCTGCCTAACAAATTACATCAAAATATGATGTCTTAAAATAAATGTTTATTTTTCTTCAAGAGTCTGAGTGTTGGCTGGACTTCTGTACTTCATGCTTCAGATCTGCAGATTCCTGGGATGGCTCTGTTCAATGCATTTTCATTCTGGGACCCAGACTGATGGAGCAGGGCCTACCTGGGGAAAGTGTTTCTCACAGCAATGGCAGAAGTGTAGGATGGCAAGTAGAAACATATGATGATTCCCCCTTTGTGTGCTCCTGCTTGTCTCTGATCTTGCTTGGGCAAGTATGTTTCCCATTTTTTCTACAATATTCTTCCTCTGTGAGGTTAGATGGAAGAATTAGTGAATAAGGTAGGAGGTCCTACTCAGACATTATCAAAGAGATGCTCAGAGGTATTTAGAAAAAGAGAGAAAAATTCACTTGCAAAGAGTGCAAAGGAGGCAGACTTCAGAAAGACTCACTGGTCTATCAAAAACATAACTAGTATTTAAGGAAAAACTGCAAAATTAATCTATTCATGGTGAAAACAGCAACTTGCTCACATGATTATCATATCCATGAAGGTCTTGATACATCTTCAGACACCAGCTTAGCCAAAGTTGGGGATAAAATTGTTTTTGTTGCAGAGTTTACAGGAAATACTCATGGATTTTTTATTTGGGGGACTAGAAGCAAACAAGATGATCTTGATGGTTTTAAAATAGGTCTACAAATTTTTTGGAACTATCCCTTCAAAAAGTAGAGCCTAATTCTTCTTTACTTGATTGTGAGCCAGACAATGAATTGCTTCTAAAGAACAGGATGTGGGAGAAGAGATGGTGTGTAGCTTTCGAAATTAAGTCATTAAAGGCATTGCAATGTCCACCTTGCTTGTTCTTGGATCACTTTCTCTGGGGGAAGCCAGCTGTCGTGTCATGGGGACACTCACGGAACCCCAATGGGAGGGTCCCTGTGGTGAGAAACTGAGACCTCCTACCAGCACTAACTTGTCGGGCATGAGTGAGCCACCTTGAAGGCAGATCCTCCTGCCTCAGTTAGGCCTTCGGATGACTGCAGTTCTAGACGACATTAACTGCAACCTCATGAAAGACCCTGATGCTGAACCACTCATCTAAGCCCCTCCTGGATCTCTGACCCAAGAAACTATGTGAGATGATAAGTGTTTATTGTTTTAAGCTGCTAAGTTTGGGGGTAATTTGTTATGCAGCAATAGAAAACTAATACAATGAGCCTATTGGTTTTGGTTTATCACAGCGTGTAGAGTGTTGTGGTGGTTGTTATTTTTGATTGTGTTATGTAAAATGCTCAGATATTGGAAGAAAGACAGAGTGTCTGGCCTAATATTAGTAGTCCAAGTCTCTTTCTAAGGTTCTGCATTGGAATTTACTGCACCAGTGCCTTCTGTAAGACTTTAACTTACATTCCTGTAGGCAATATATGAGACTGAATGCATAAATGAAAACAGTGTGCTATCTGTGTACTAGGAATTCATTTACCCTCAATGACCCTTATAGGCGGCAAAAAACTGGCCTGACAATATAAGGCATTGTGGTAAAGTAGGATGAAGATTGATGCTTACTGGCTCTGTTGGGATCAATTTAATCACCAGACATCATAGGCTGAGTGTCCAAGACCATGAGCATTCCAAAGATCTATACAAATGTTTGAGAAGTGAAATAAATCATTTATTTACTCAGCTGTTTATTGATGGACATTTATTTTGTTTCCAGTCTCTTGTTGTTAGAAATAAGGCTGAAGTGAGTAACTTTGTACATATGTCATTTTGTTCTGGGTACTAGTATATCTGTAGGATAAATGCCTAGATGAGAAAACGCTGGGTCAGTAGTTTCATGAATTTGTGATTTTGATAACTATTACTGAATTGCCTGTTTTCCTTCAGCCTTACCAATAGAGAGTGTTATCATACTTTTGAATGTTTGCTAGTCAGGTAAATGGGACATTTGTGTTTGAGGAATTCATAGTCTTGTCTGGGAAAACACTATCACTTACTTAATTTATGCTTTATTGTTACAAAAGGAGTCTGAGAACAACTTTAAAAAGATAAAAATATTTATTTTTGCATGCGTGTGTGTGTGTGTGTTTCAAAATGATTCTGAGGACACTTATAAAGATGTTTATAACAATACAGGAAAAAAGCATACAGAGATTGGAAAATTAAGTAAAGAGTAAAAGTGGGAATGGAATTCTGATAAAGATTTAGTTATGACACAAATGCTTATGTCATTACTATGTAGTTGCTGAGAGAGTATTATAAATTTGACTCTGAGTTCCCTGGCAGCCAATATAAAGATGGAAACATGGTTAGTTATAAGAGTCACAGTGAATATAATATTAATAATATATCTATAATCTTTAAGCCATTGTAGTTTTGTGATACTTTATTTGCCCCAATTAATTTTAGGTAGGTATGTTATTGTCCTCATTTTACAGATGAGAGCCTGAGGCACAGGTAGTTAAGTAACTTGCCCATGATTGTGTAGCTAACTAATAAGAGGTACCTTGTTTTGCATTTAGACAGCATGGTTCCAGAGACCACATTTTAAATTATTATGCTATTTTTGGTGACCTCTCAACCAAACATGAGCCATTTAGGCAGTGGCTGTGATGAAAACATCTTAATTTTCAGACATTTATTATATGTTTCCATTCTGTGAACTACTCATATGTAGGATATGATTTGATATGATATGACTGCTAAGTGCTGGAGCTGCATTTACCAATCTAAACCCCTCCCCTCTCCATTCTGGGGAGGGGTTTAGATTAACCCTTAGATCTTGCCTCTTTCTTGTCTTTTTGTCTAACTTTTATGGCTCTTTAAGGCCTTTGAAAGCCTAAGACAATTGTCATTCTCCTTCTCTGCCCTGCTCTGCCCCCATTTATCCGGAAGGAGATTCCCAGAGCAAACTGTGTTCAAGTTGTATGTATCTTTTAGGTCTCATTTAGGAATACTGGAGTTCAAAGCACTGGTCTAAGGCCAGTCTTCCAATCTGCCAGTTAAAGGAAGTTTCTGAACACGTTTGTGGTTGGCCACTCATTGTACTGTCCCAGGAAAGACATCAGAAGGGATTTTGTGTCTATTAAGGTTGTCAAAAGTTGGTATAAGAATACAGATTTTCCTGTCTTGTTAAATCTGTCCAAACTCAGTCAACAAAGACCTAGACAATATAATGAATGACACTTTATACAAAAGAAGAATTGCCAAACAGGTAGGCATAGTGAAGCCATGATCATTAGCTCTTTGAAAATTCTACCATGACCACAATGTGCCTTTTTATTAGCTTTATACACACTGTGTGACTTTCAGAATATTCCATAATCAATATTCTCTCCTTCAGCTCCCCGAGAAAATAGAGATGTTCAAATCACGTCTCCATGAATATCTACAGAGAATAATCACAATGTCTAAGATGCTTCCTGGGGAAAAAAGCATCCTCACAATTTCTGTAGGAACAGAAATACTATGATGTCTCTGGCTGGTAATAGTTCATATGACAAAAATGGTCACTAAGATGTCAACAGGTCAGCTCTTGATATCCAAACTGTTAGGGATTGCCTATTCAGATCTGTCTTCCAGAAGAAATAATAACTATACACTTTTCTTTCAATGATACTTCACAGTTTTCAAAATACTTTCATTGGTGGTGGTGTAGAAGGCATGGGAAATGTCTTGAAGGAGCTGGGTATTTTTTTTTTTTTTTCCGGTACTCGGGCCTCTCACTGTTGTGGCCTCTCCCGTTGCGGAGCACAAGCTCCGGACGCGCAGGCTCAGCGGCCATGGCTCACGGGCCCAGCTGCTCCGCGGCATGTGGGATCTTCCCGGACCGGGGCACGAACCCGTGTCCCCTGCATCGGCAGGCGGACTCTCAACCACTGCGCCACCAGGGAGGCCCGGAGTTGGGTATTTTTATCCTGAGAGTCAGATTATGGGTTCCTCCTCCACACAGTAAAAATTTGCTGTTCTGTGTTAGTCATTAAGGTATTATCTCTAAGCTGCAAACCTGTCCTTTGCTTTGTGATCCTGAAGCTGGGGCTCTGCAAAACACATGCGGCTTTGTAAACTGACTGCATGTAGGCTCTGTCAATAGGGAACACTAGAGGAAGACTGCAAGGTCCTTCCTGTTCCTGTGACTGTAACCCCAGCCCTGCTTGTTTACCCAGGTAGGGCAATTCCTTCCTAGAGCAGCATCGGAATCTAGTTTGCCGTTTCTCTAACACTTGTAAAACGTTCACTGTGCTCTTTTCAGAGACGCCAGCGCCACTTGGCTGGAGTGCCCTCCTGAGAAGTCTGGGTCCCAGCCACCAGGACCCTCCTCTGAACTCAGGGACACCAGGAACAGGTGAGCAGTGCCCCCTCCTCTGAGGCCTGAGCTTCAATTCCATGGAGCCCCTTTTCGAAGTCAGTTTTAATAATTTGAGTTTTAATAATTTCAGTCTCTTCTCTTTATTCCCTCAGTCCCAGGGGCAGTAGCTATTTCCCGAAGTTGTTACCTCCAAGATACCTTAGAGTTCTTTCTAACTTTTAGTCAGTTAACAAATATATTAAAATTTTTGTTTGAATAACTGGTGTCGTTTTTGCCTTCAGAGTAGATTCTGACTGATACATGTTCCACATTCAGGCCTCAGAGAAGTGTCTTGCTAACACTGATGTGACCTCAAATTCATGATGTAAAGATCAAATGGGGGTGCTGAAAAATAATTCTTTTGACTTTGTAAGATCCGTTCACATGCTAGCAAGGAAAAGTTTGGATTGATGATAGAATGGATAAGAATGACAAAATCCTTTGAAAGTCTGTAGGACTGCAATGTTCAGGGTTGGGCATATTGGGAAGAGGGTGAAAAAACTCAAGGCAGGGTAACCTGTGCTGTCGCTTCTTTAAGGAGCTTGCTCCCAGCTCTACGGTCACTGCTATGAGACTGACTGATTACTTTGTAAGTTCATGCTGTAGCAAACTCTAAACTGTTGCATGCTGTAGAAATGTAAGGGCCAATCATTTTCAATAGTTGGAGAATTTTAGGCATCACCAAAGAAAGCTTATTGGGAGGAAGGAGAATTTTCCTGCACCCCTGAAAATTGTCTAAAGGGTGGTAACCTACCATACCTATGTGCAAAATTGGCCCTGGTTTTCATGTTATTAAAGTTTGTGAGGTTTTCATAGATTCATTTTGTATTCATTTCTTTTCATTAATATTTATAGTCTAAAGAAAAATCTCTAAATCACCCAGTAAATATGTGAATATATTTAATTAACTAATTAATTAATTAGGGTCGTGCCGAGCTGCTTGCGGGATCTTGGTTCCCCGAACAGGGATTGAACCCGGGCCCTGGCAGTGAAAGCCCCGAGTCCTAACCCCATTTTACAAATATGTGAATTGGCACTCAAAGATTTGTCCAAAGCAACCCAGATATAGATGGACAGTTCACACCTATTTTCCTGGCACTATTCCAGTTTATGACTGTTTTCCAGAGACATTATTTTAACACTCCCTTTTCCTCACAAATACCCTGATTTGGTTAATAAATTATATGGTCACCTGATCCAGCTAGTAAGTGAAAGAGCTGGGATTTGAGGTCAACCAAGTCCTATGTGTTTTCCATTGCTGTACACTGCCTTAGAGCCTCCTAAACCAGTTTGAACTTGTTGAATTTCATGGTACAAGAAGTCTGCACCACTGGAATTGGAGCAGATATTCCAGGTATCAGCCTAAACTTCTTAGGAGGCTACAGAGAAATCAGATCTTTCTAGGCTATTATTTCTGAAAACTATGCAAATAACCTTAGAAGATAGATCAATTAGCAGAAAACAAAACTCAGACTGGCTTAAGTAGAAAAGGAGACTTATTGGCTCATATAATTGGAAGTTCAGGAGTTGGGTGAGTTTCACTATTGGTTGATCCAGTTCAGTAATATTATCAAAGACCTAGTTTTAGTGTGTTTTCTTCCCTCTTTCACTCTACTATCCAGTTCTAGCTTCATTCCATGACTGACTTTCTTTGTGGTTGTAAGGTGGCTGCCATCAAGGTGACATGTTTCCACTTTCACATCTGGATAGAGGAGAAGGTACATTTACCCCTAACCAGTGAACAAAAACCTTGTTCTTTGCATTGTTTGGACTAAACTGAACCAATAATGGTGAATAGATGCTACGTACTGATTGGTTTACAGTTGGATTACTGATCATTCCTAAACCAATTGTCATGTCCAGGTTGATGTGGAGGTGGAGAAGGATTATTCTGATTTGGGCATTAATCAGGACTCACTCACTTCTGTGACTGGGGATGAAATTTATGGCTCCCAAAGCCCATGAATGGTATGAGGAGCCCATGAACCTGGAAATGGGGAGTGGATCCTGGTTAAGTTATCAGTGAATGTCCACTGGCTACCCAGCACCCATGCATACCCTTCTTTCCATTCATCCTCTCAGAAACACCCATGTTTCCCCAGTAGAGACAACCCAAAATCTGGTGCATTAGCTCCAAGTTTTGATTTTTTGGGTGATGTGGGGTCCACTCCATCACATCTGGGTGAAACTTCTCATAGTCTATTGGTATAGGACTATTGGTAATAATATGTTATCCATATACAACACAACCCATAGAAACCCCATGATGAAGAAAGAATAGGATAACTGGAAAAGTGAAGAATGAGAAACAACACATAATAGTTACTAGTCCACAATGATATCATTCCTGCTGGACAGAAATGGTGAGAACTGCATTCCAATAGTGAATTCTATGGAGGGCCATGTTGGCTGCCCAAGGTCTTCTCTTTGGGAGGCTATCCCTTGTCCATTATTTTCCTTGGCTTTATCTGATAAGCAACATGGTATTGGTGGTTAAGAGTAAAGGCTTTGGAGTCAGAATGCCTGGGTTCTAATAACTGGCTTTTCTACTTTCTAATTGTCTGAACTTGGGCAAATTTCTTAAACTCTTTGCGCTTCAGTCTCCTCAGATGTAAAATGGGGTTAATAATAATCCTCGTCTTTTAGGATTAGTAAGCATGTAAAGAGGGAATGATTGCATGCAAAATGCTTAGAACATTGCTTCACACACATCAAGTGCTCAAGACATGTTATGATGATTTCAGGTAGGCCTTGGGGAGGATGATCTTTCTGAAGGTTTCTTTGACAATAGAGCTTCCTTCATTGTTTAGTGGACTTCTGGCCTAATTGCTTCTGGTAAGTTCCACAGTCAGATGTCTGCTAGTCAGAGATCAGATTCATAGTCCTTGAGCTTGGCAAGTATATTTTTTGAGCCTAGGTATTAGCTTATGTGGAACTGGGCATAATTTTCTATCCTATTTGTGCAGAAACAAAAGTATCTCAGATCATTTCACTAATGTGTATGACTACCTAGAACTTGTTTCTTTTCTTTCTCTTGAACCAAACCTTCCACTAAGAGTAGCCATTGTGAACTATGTCCGTGGTGGATATTTGCCCAACATTATGTCAACCATCAGGCAAAGCTGGAAGTCTCCAGTGCTCAGCCACTCCGCTCTACTGAGGTTGGTGTTGTCTTGGCTGACTGTACATTTGTGGGCCTTATATTGTCTTTATCTTTTCTTAGCCAGGTTGACAGAAGCAGTTCATAGACAGATGAATGCCTCATGACAACACGTCAACCACCCACAAAATAGGCATCTGTTCTGTTCATGGCATCATACCAGCCACCATCCCCTTCCATTGCCATGACTCCAACTCCAGCTCAAGTTTGAGCTGCTCTATAAGACTTTTCTTTTATAAAGATCTATGGGGAGAAAATGTGAAGACAGACCTAGACATTTATAGAAAGGCTTTATTTTGTACCTATTTTCATGTATCACCCAGACAAAACATGAATTCTACTTTCCCCCATTTTCATATAAAACTACATACACCACACTGTACATGTAAAACAAATTTGGAAAGGAGCCTCAAGCTGGCCTCTGAAATTGTGTAAGCAATTATCACATTTTTGTGCGCAAATGCAGTAATTATATGTGTAATTTGGCAGCTGGGTTTGAAAATTTGGCCTTAAGTGGAACATAGACAGGAAAAATAAATGTTGGAAAATGCCAATATTTTATAAAGATTTTGAATCAAATAATGGTGAAATTATTGCAAGCCATCTTAATTTTTAATTATAATGATCATTACACAATATACAATAATTTTTTTGAGGAAGAAAAGAACTATAGATCAGTTGCCCATCGTTTTTGTCAGAAAAAAATGCCTCAATTCTTAGGGAAGATAATTGTATTTTTCAGAGGTTATGGTACATATTTCAAAGGCTTTGTTTTCTTATGAAGAAAAGATAGTGATTGCCTACTAGTTCGAGTTCTATGAAATATTTTACTATAAGAAGAAAAGGACTCTTTGTACTCATTACTTTAGAGGAAAAGTAGTATTAACTCTGCTTTATTTGAGCTAGTAATCTTAACTTAGACAAAGCTTTCTTTTTAAGCATTTAAGTTTGGGAATATGAGATTATAGCCCAAATGAAGAGTAATTTAGATATCTTTGATCTAGATTTAAGTTGAAATTTTATAGTAAAATCATAGTTTTTATATTGTCATCGAGATTGAATCTAGTGCACGTGGCTCTTTCATGTGGTTATGAGTGCTGGTGACTTGGAGATGATGTAAGGAAGACCCTGGAGCAATGTTATCTTCTGTGGTTAGTAGGGTAATGGAGAGGTTAACTCTGAAGGCTCTGGAGCCAGCCAACCTGGATTCCAGTCCTGGCTCTACCACTCTGTTAGCCCTGTGACCTTGAGCCAGTTACTTAATCCTTAGCCTCTCTGCATCTTAGTCTCCTCACCTGGTAAAATGGGAGTTGTAACATGCCCACCAAATAGAGTCATCACCAGGGCAGAAGGAGATGGTCATACGTGGTAGAGTGTCTGACACTGGTAAGCCTCAAACATGATAACCATTTTTGGTTTTGATCATCATTTGTGGCTCAGTGTTGAACCAGTCATGACTAAGTGAGAAGGAAGGCTCTTCCAGCTCAGAATTGCAACGTGAGGGCAAGAGACAGTCAGTGTATACAGAAAAGTCCATGGGAAATCCAGGTTCTCCATGGTGAGGCAATGTCCCCAAAAGCATGATGAAGGAAGCCCACGGTGTGGGTAGAGCTCAGTTATGGGACTTTATTTCGACTCTGTAGCAAACTATTGAGAGTCTGCTAGGACTGTGCTAAACTAGGGGATAAAGCAAGATGAATAAAGTCTCTCTATCAAGGAGCCTGCAATCTACAGAGGGAATGAGATAAGTGCCTGCATGACTATAATGCATGATGCAACACAGTCAGTGCCAGGGCAAATAAACAAACAAGATGCTCTGGGCATTAAAAAAAAAAAGGGAGAGAGAACATGCAGGTAACTATTTTCCCCCTTCTTCTAAAATCATTCAAATCTTCTTAGAATAGGTAACTTTTGAGGCAGGTATTGAAGGTTGTGGAGATTTTGGTTAAGCAGACATAATAGGGCTGGAGATGAATCCAGTGGAGAAAAGAACATAAACGAGGCAGAGAGGAGGGAAGAAGGGGGCATCCAAGAACACCTGGGACATCCAACATGGTGGGGAGTCATGGAAATAGACCATTAAAGGAGGCTTGGCTGGATTTGGAGAGCCTTTGAATGATATGGTGAGAAGTTTGGCCTTAATTTAGTGTCCAACAGGCAGCGCTGAAAGAGCAAGGTCTTGAACAGATCTGATGTGCATCAGAGAATCACTTGAAGGTTTTGTTAAAACACATATTCCTGACACCCTACCCAAAGATTCTGATTCAGTAGGTCTGGGATGGAGCCTTAGAATTTGCATTTCCAATGATCTCACATGTCACACTGATGTGGTGGGCTCACAGAACACACTGAATAGCCCTGACATAGGGCACATGGCCTTCCAAAATGTTTTATTTGCAGGTCCTTATTAGTAAAAAAAAATCCAGTATACATCCTCACTATATGTATATTTATTTATTTCCAAATTATAGACAAACTACTGTGTCAGTACCTGTTATGCATATCATAAAGTCTATACCATTATAACCCAAAGAGGCTGAGCTCATGATGAAATAAGCAATTATTGTTTTATTTTTATTTTAATTAGTAATGGCACAAAAGTCTTTTTGCTCTCACTGAAATTACTGTTAAATTTGAATATGCTTCATTGTTTTCTGAAACTCAAAATTTTTCTGATACAACTATTTAAATGTCTTTCTTAATTCAGTTTTTTTCAGTACTTTGTTGTAGTGGGTTTTGCAATTGAGAACTATGTCTCACAAAGGCACATAAATCCAAAGGGAAAATTTTCCTTTATTGGCTGTTTTAAATAAATTCCATTCACCGATTATGGAAAGGTTTTTGTTAAAATGTGGCTAGTAGGTTTTCATCTTCTCTGATGTCAATCAGTTGTTCTTGCAAAGCAATAAATAGGTTTTACCATTTTTCATTGTTATCAAAATTCCACTGAAATTCTTTGTTTGGAAGAGTTAAAACTGGTTACAAAAATCTTATTTCCAAGCTTTTAGAATGTGCTGATATGAGATTTTAAAAAAATAGATGATATATTTATTAGTCTAGCTTTGTATCCAAATTACATAACAATGGACATCTTTCTAATATCCTTTTCCAATGTGCTCTGTCAGTAGCCTGAGTTTCTCTCTTTTTTTCTTTTCTTTTTTTTTTTTTTTTTGCGGCATGCGGGCCTCTCACTGCTGTGGCCTCTCCTGTTGTGGAGCACGGGCTCCGGACGCGCAGGCTTAGCGGTCATGGCTCACGGGCCCAGCCGCTCCGCGGCATATGGGATCTTCCCGGACCAGGGCATGAACCCGCGTCCCCTGCATCGGCAGGCGGACCCTCAACCACTGCGCCACCAGGGAAGCCCTCTGTTTTTCTTTTTCAGAAGGAAAGGTAGTTCCTTCTTATTTACTATTGAAACATTACTTCCACCTTGAAGGGACAGATTGTGTTATTAATGTTATTGTTATTGTCTTTTAAAAAATACTTGATAGGTAGCATGTTATTGATAGCCTGCTTGTCATCATAGAAAAGCTTAGCATGTCTGGAGCACTTGTCATTCTGTAAATATATGTTTTTAGCCCTTTTGAGTACTTTGCCATAAGCAAATCTCTGTGTTGTAGAAAATATGTTCATGGTTACTTCCCATTTCAATTTGTTCCTAAAGAGTCAAACATATTTTAAAGATTAAAACAAGTAAACTTAAATTTACCACACTGATGGTGCTCTGTGCTTGCCTGTGTAGAGCAGAGCAAGCGAATGAATGCCACATATGACCTGCCTCAGTAATCTTAGCCAAAATCCTTTAAAACAGCTGATAAAAGGAGTGGCCCCATTACTTACACAGCTTTACCACTAAAGAAGTAATTTACTGTTGAGAATATATCTCATGTCTATATTTTACCTTTGACGGTTTGAAAAAAAAAGAAATTCTTCATGTATTTTATTACTGAAACACAACCAAGCAAAAACCGTATGCTGAGACTTGATAAAATAGAAATAGGGACACTTTCATTATATATCAAACATAACACTGTGTAATTTGTCCCAATTCTTGATTTAAAAATAATTTCCAGGCTGCCGGCGGCCTGCAGGTAGCGGCGTGGGCTCTGAGCTCCGAGGACCATGCTGTGTGAGCAGCGGCTGGAGGAGGTGCAGGGTCCATGAGCGGTTGGAGTTTGGGGGGCCGGGCCCTCAGAAGACCTCAGGGTGCCAGCAATCGGGGAGGATGAGCTCTACCGGATAGCTTATGGGGTTTCACAGAGGACTCAGGAGATGATGAGGACCAAGGGGACCAGTCAGACACAGAGGATGTAGTAGACTCTGACTTTGACGTGGAGAAGGGGACTGAACACTCCGGTGATGGAGAATAGCCGAGAAGGAATCATGGAGCTGCCATCAAGGAGGATAAGAAGGGCTGCCCTGGTGGTGCAGTGGTTAAGAATCCGCCTGCCAATGCAGGGGACACGGGTTCAAGCCCTGGTCCAGGAAGATCCCACATGTCGTGCAGGAACTAAGCCTGTGTGCCACAACTACTGAGCCTGTGCTCTAGAGTCTGTGTGCCACAACTACTGAGCCACGTGCCACAACTACTGAAGCCCACACGCCTAGAGCCCGTGCTCCACAACAAGAGAAGCCACTGTAATGAGAAACACGTGCACCGCAACGAAGAGTAGCCCCTGCTCGCTGCAACTAGAGAAAGCCCACGTGCAGCAACGAAGACCCAACACAACCAAAAATAAATAAATAAAATAAATACATTTATAAAAAAACAAAAAAAGGAGGATAAGGAGACTCTTAAGAGCTTGAGGCCTCAAAATGTCAGCAGCACCTGGGCTGGTAGCGCTCAGAAAAGCTGAGAAGAGAAGGCACTGCTCCCGCCAGAGCTACAGGACAGTGCCTCTGGCCGTGGGAAGTTCCTGCGTCCATCTACAGCTGTGCACACACCACATTCCTTCAGGTACAGGAGAAGCAGGGCCGGCCACGGGAGCGAGAGGGGCCCCACTGGGAGTGGAGGAGCTGCTCAGGGAGGCCAAAATCACAGAGGAGCTTGACTGACATTCACTGGAGACACATGAGTGGCCCGAGGCTGACGGAAAGAAGCAGGTTCCCAAGAGGCGGAAATGCCTGGGGTCCGTCGCCACCTCCCATTCAGTGACATTGCCACTTCTTGGGGAGCCAGGCCCTAAAGAAAAGGACTCGATCCTGCTCCCACAGCTTCTGCAGGGACTCCCGGCGCTGGCCCTGGACCTGTCCTCCTTCCTGCTGGCAGTCCACGTGCCTCCATCACTTTTAGGGATGAGGGGACAGTTGAGGAATGGTTTCTCCAAGTGAGGTCCCCAAAGGTCCCTGCTGGAGAGGTCTGCCCAGGACCCTGTTACAGACATCCGCCACGTCACTGCTCCAGCTTCAAGATCATCCCTGAGGCCTACAAAAGGTACATCACTGTCCATGGGCTTCTGCCCACTGCCTCAGCCCTGGGAACCTGGTCCATCACCTTCTGCGCCCCTCTAAGGCTCTGGGCCCTGAGCCATGCGCCAGAAAATTGTCATCAAATGAAGCGATGTCTTGTCCTCAGAAACCTCTTTCCTGCTCTGACTTGGGGCTCTTAATGTCCCCCCACCCCCTCACCTTCTGCTTCTCCTGTCATTGCTGATTTTTGTCCAGCCCTTTCCTGTATTTCTTTCCCCATCTTTCCCCTTAGTTCCTACTGGTTTTGTTTGTGTTTTTTAATCTAATAAAATAGAAAGATGAAAAAACAAAATTTCAGCAATGTTTTCCATGCATCTTATCAAAATGGGTTCAGATTCCACTGAAATTCTTTGTTTGGAAGAGTTTTAATCTGGTTAAAAAGTCCTGTATTTTCTGACAAAGGTGTCCATGTTGGTTTGTACCATATCATTTTGTATGTATTATTTCAGCACTCACCAAAGCAAAAAAAAAAAAAAAAGGATATCTGCAATTGCACATAGCCTTTTGTTTTTCACAGTTAAAAGGAAATTACATGTTTCCTGAAATTTTGTAAGACAGTGGATTGAGTAATGCCTAATTTAAACATCTTTCCAAAAATTGCAGCGGCTTGTCTCTTTGTTTCGGATGCTTATTTTAAAAAATGTCTTGTGAGTTGTGACTGGTTCGAATTATCATTAGCTTTTACTTCAAAGCACAATTCTACATATGCATATCAAATGCAATATCATATGCAATATGTCAAGATACTATACACACACACATACACACACACACACACACATATATATATATACATATATATATAGGATGAAGTTCACTGTTAATGAAAATAAATGTAAATCTATGTTTTAAATGGTCTTCTGGATAGCTTTGAATTTTTTTAGCCACTTTCTTGTCACTGATTTTATATTATAACGTGTTAGATGAAAAATCTGTACTGGGGTAAATGTGTTAATGCTGTCATTTTCTTGTTCATTTGAGCTTGCAAAATTGGTATTCTTGTCCATAGAGGGCTTCTTTGCAGGAATTTTTAAGCCAGGTGTCCATTTCCCAGAGTTAGTTAAAACTCAGTTATATAGTTTGTAACCTCACTGTTACCTGGATATACCTAAACTGTAAAGCACTAAATAGGCAAGAGCGGCAACAGGGTCCTGGTCATCTGCTCTGTGTTTAGGTGTCTCATGTATGTTATGTGCTCTTGACATTCTTACATATAGACCAGGGGAAGACAGCAGTATGAGTCTATGTATATGAAATGTAATAAAGCTTATGTAATTTTTTATTTTTTAAATCTATATATTATATATATATATATACACATACATACACACACATAATAAATATATGTTTCTGCAAACCCCCAAAATCATCTTGTTCATTACCTGGATCTGTGCACTCCTACTTTGGAGACCACGGTCTGGGAGAATGAATCATTTGGTGGAAGTACAGACAGGCTAGAGCAGAGGGATATGGGAGGCTAGGATAAGAGACAAATGCAGTTTTCCAGGAACACCTAAGAAATAAAAGCCATGTCTGATCTCAAGGAGCTTTCAATGACATAAAGAGATGGAACATAGTCTCATGACGCAATTTCAGGACAGTTACAAAGCAAAGAATCATTACTTTGGACAGGACTGTAAATTCAAGAGTATGAGGAAGGAAGGAGCCTTGCTTTCCCCATGGAGTCCTTGCTTCCTGATGCACGAACTTGTAACAGAGGGATTCATTGCCATTGACTACGTCAGCTTCCTCCAGGCAAATAACTCTGAGGGGAACATACAGTAGTTAGGTCCCAAACATTTTAGTATGAATGAGTTTTAAGATATTTTCACACTTTTCAGGGTTGTTGTGAGGACTAAATGTCCACCACCATGCCTGGCACATCGTATGCACTCAGTAATGAGTAGTCATTATTAATGCAGAATCAGCATGAGGGGCTTGCATGTGGGGAGGGAACATCCCTGTGCATGTCTGTGAGGGGGTGTGTGGTGGATAAAGACAGGCTGAATCTACTTTAGGATATTATGTAGTTGTGTGAGAATGGGTAAAATGCATACAGTACACCTTAGGTATGTATGTGCCGCATCTAGGGGCATTGAGAAAAAATGATTAGTATGATTATGGAAATGGTTACATCAGAGGTGAGCCTAAGTGGGGGAAGGGAGTTTTGGAAGTTAAGTTTTGAGTTGAGAGGTGGCCAGTGAGGTTTGGTGAAATTAGGAGAGGAAGAAGAATAGGAAAACTTCCAGATGGGAGTTTTAACATCAAAAGGCAGGTCACGTATAAAAACCTGAACTTCTCTAGTTTCTGTGTTTTTGGAGCTAAATTCCACACTTGCAAACAAACTTCTCATTTATTTATTTTCTAAACTTTTATTAAATGCCTATAGGTGCTAGGCACTGTTCTAGCTACTGGGAATACTGCATCAAACAAAAGAAACCAAGTCAGTGATCTCATGCGGTTTCTATTTCACAGTGGGAGATAGACGTAAAGATAGCTGACTACAAGCAGTGAAGTGAAATATAGCAGGATCAGGGTTTGCAGTATAGCTCTCTCTCTCTCTCTCTCTCTCTCTCTCTCTCTGTGTGTGTGCGTGTGTGTGAGAGCGCACGTGTATGCACATCTTAGATTCCCTAGGACACAGAACCTGAGACAAAGCTTACATCCTAATACTTTTGGGAGGAGCAATCTCAGACCAGTAAAGGTGAGGGAGAAAGGAATGCAAAACAGAGCAATCAGGAAAACAAATAAAAGGTGGTGCATTTTTTAACTGGTCACAGCCTCAGAAGAAACAGGTGGGTCACTCAGGACATTCCCAGAGAGTCCATATGGAGCTTCCTACTTGGGGGAACTAACAAGAGAAGGAGAGCAACTTATGTTGATTTCCTTCTATTTCTGGTCTCTTACTGATCAAATTCACTTCTGGTTTGTGTTATCTGGCCTCTCTGGGCAGCTACTGGGGTGGCTGGAATCTTCATGGGTCCAGCTGAGTTGACCCCGGATTCAGGAGCTGCCGAGGGCTGACTCTCCCAGAAGGAAAAGTTGAATCAGCCAGCAAAGGTAAGAGATGACATCAGGGTTTTGATCACATGCACTGTATTTACTGGGGCTCCTCTACCTGGGAAGCAGGGCAAACTGGTGATGCCTGGGAACAGGTGGAACAGAACAAATCTGCAGAGGCACATAAATTGGATCCAGTCCATGAGCTCTTTTATGTATGATGGCCAAACCTCCCCAATAAGGTACTGTTTGAGCAGAGTTCTGAAGCAAGTGAGAGAGCCAACCACGTGGATATCTTGCAGAAATTGATTCTAGACAGAGGGCAATATCAAGTGCAAAGACCTTCTTCAGGCAAGAACAGAAGGTGAAGGGCAGGAGGAAGCCAGACTGGCTAGATGGGAATAATTGAGGGCAAATGGTGGGGATGAGCTCAGAAAGCTTTAAATTTCAATCTACTTATACGGAATGAATCTAAAATATATAAATTAGTTGAACATATTATGCATTATCGGTGAAATGCATAATTAGTGGAGAGCCCTCAGCGGAGGGCTTTCTAAACCTTGGCCAGTCTTTGGCTTTTACTCTCAGTGAGATGGAAGCCAAGGAGTGATGGGATGTGACTTACATTTTTAAAGGATCTTCTGCCTTCTGGTGGAGAATAGATTATAGAGGGGTGAAGGAGGAAGCTGGAAAACCAGCTTGGAGACGCTTACGTCAGGCGGTGACTGTGGAGGTGCTGAGATGCTGGATTCCAGTTATGTAAAATTAGGACTGTCGGGGTTTGCTCAGGGTTGGAAGTGGGGTGTCAAAGAAAGAGAAATCAAGGGTGATTCTAAGAGGTTTGGCCTGAGCAACTGGAAAAGAGAATGAGTCTCAAAAAGACCAAGTTCATTTCTTTTGGTGGGACTTACCTATTTTGCCAATAAGAAGCTGTCTCTGACAAACATATGGATACCAAGGGGGGAAGGGAGGGTGGGATGAATTGGGAGATTGGGACTGACATATTACACTACTATGTATAAAATAGATAACTAATGAGAACCTACTGTGTAGCACAGGGAACTCTATTCAATGCTCTGTGGTGACCTAAATGGGAAGGAAATCCAAAAAAGAGGGGATATATGTATGAGTATAACTGATTCACTTTGCTGTACAGCAGAAACTGACACAACATTGTACAGAAACTATACTCCAATAGAAATTAATTAAAAAAATGAAGCTGTCCCTGAGCAGGATTCTCTATTGTAAAATATTGCAAGTCGAGTTCACCGATAATGCATAATATGTTCAACTAATTTATACATTTTAGATTCATTCCGTATAAGTAGATTGAAATTTAAAATTTCCATCATGTATTAAGTCTGGTTATAGTGTCTCTATTAAGGAAAAAAGGCTTAATTAGCCCTAGAAGTAGTAAGTTGCCTAAGTGGCGTGCTCGCGTGCGTTGGGGGAGGGGTGGTGAAATGTACTTATTTTTAGTATTCCTCCAATGAAAGGCAGGCTGGAACTCCCCATACAATGTTTCAGATTGCTGTTGCATGTTGTCATGTCGGTTTCATTGTTATTGATGCTCAGCTCTCTGAGAATATCTCTGGCTCATGCAAAAGAGCCTGAAATATTTCAATGATTTTTGAAACAAAGAGGTTTCCTCAATGTCTGTGAAGCAACGCTGACGGCTTTAGCGAATGCAGTAGTAAGCATTTATTACAGCACCAGCAATGCAGTTACCTGGCTGCTTTCTGTTCCATTAACAAGTTGTGAAAAAGTCTTGATGGAGCTTTTAGCCATAAAACATCTTAGAGTGTTATCTGTTTTTTGAAGATTAATTCCATCTGAAATAGTGAAGCAAATGATAAACAGCTTAAAGGAGACCAGAGAAATAGATCATGTTACAGTTGAGGGCAATAATATCGTTCCTCACTTCAGAAAACTTTTCAGGAGAGAGAAATCTGGTAAGAAAAATGGGTTGGGCCATGTTTATTGGATGAAACCTGTTAGGCTCTTCCTGCCAAGGTGTGTTAAAGGGGAGGGAATAAATAGTTACAGGTTAAAAAAAGAAAGGTAAGATGTAGAATATTTTGTTTAAAAATATTTTTGGTTCATACAATTATTTGAACACCCCCATACTCTAAATATTTATTTATTTATGTTCAACTTGTGGTTTCTGAACAGACTGGGCTCAAACCCAAATGAGTCCTGGGGCCTAGCACAGAAGCATTCAGATGAGGTCTAGTTGGCAGAAGTTTTACTTGGGACAAAGATTTTAGTTGAAAAGGGGGAAATGTGTTCTAAATTCTTGTTGATAGAGGTCAAAGCACATTGCTGTTGGCAATGCCAAGAAGAAGGTAGGACCACATCTGTAACTCACCACTACTGAGCAGGAGAAACTGATCCAGGTTTTGGTACAACTCAAGAAACACTCTGAATGATAAGCAAACACTGAGGACCCAGCTTTTGCCCAGTGGAAAGACACACTTGATGACAAATAACTCTCCTTAGAGTTTTAGACAGGCACAGAGAATGATATGCTATTTACCCAGGAGGTAGTAGCATATGACATTTACCACCCCAAGGAGTTGTTGCAGATGGAAAATATGATCAATTCCAGAGGAGTCTTCAGACTACAGATGATACACTCATGGAAGTTTTAGTGCTTCTGCAACATCCCAGAATCTGTGGCCTCTGATGTCATTCACTAGTCATCCTTTGATGATGAGCCTCATGTGCCATTCTTTACACCTTAACATAATATCTTTTATGTTCCAATTTCAGGGAAACCTGAGATAATAAAGTAGTCATGCATTTATTTATTCATTTAGTCAACATTTATTCAGCACCTGTTTGTAGGGGATTAGGCTAGGCAGTGATTAATAAGAAATGAAAGGCAATTTTTTCTTATAAAGATTGCTATTATCTGGTAAATAATAATAGTAATTATTACTATGCTTCCCCAGGCCACATAAATCCTTGTTGAAATGGGATGACATTAACAGTAGCAACACAGATTTCTCTGACTCTCATCTATAATTGCGGGACCTCTGCTTCTGGAAAAGAGTCCAGCATTTATTGCTGGGAGTCCCACATGGGTTCTGCTGGGTAACACTTATGGCCCCCATTTTTTCCCCCTGCTGCTCTGGCTTCCTTCTGTGTAGGTCTCCAGTTATGGGGCGCTTCCCTGCCTCTGGGGCCCGGGGCTGAGCTGCTCTCCATGGGATCTTCCTCTTCTTCTGAGCATCACTGCCACAGACGTTTGGGCTTCCTTTGGTGGCAACTGTGCATAGCGCTTTTTGGAGTTCTCAGGATGCCAGAGCCACACTGTATTCCTCGCAGAAGTAGATAATATATGTCTCTCCCCATTTGGGGTCACATGATGAAGCAGGGCTATTTGTGCCAACTGTCTTACAGAGCTCTACTGCCCCAGTTCTTCCTGTTGCTATTCATCGCTTCTCCTTCATGATGCTTCCTCTGTCCTCTCTCCTTCTCTCCATCCCCCATTGCCACAAAGTTCATTGGGGCTGGGGCTGGAGGGCAGTGAGGGCAGGGCGGACAAATCCAAGCGACACTTCGTAACTCAGAATCGTGCCGTCTTCCGATAACCACTGTTATTAGACCAGCTTTTCTATCTGATGCCTTTTCCCCATAGGGTAGGATTCTCTTAGTTCTTGTTGTAAATAGACTTGTAGTTGGCCCGGTTTATCAGGCCTGTGGGCACGCTCAAACATCATAGGCTGAAGTCTGTTAATCATTTACATTTGAATCTCATCACAAAGCATTTTCAGAGACAGTGTCTCATTTTTCTCACCACAGCCCGGGGTCATACAGCTTTGACTTCCCGTGCAGACTCCATAGTGTAGCATCCAGATCTCTTTACTCTCTGGCCTCCACATATCTCTGTTAATTTCCTCTCTTCCCCTCTCCATCTCTCCACGTGAAAGCTATGTGCCAGTTATAGAGGGAGAATCACGTGCAGTTTTCTGAATTCCCCACTCGCCCTTTTACCTTTGTGACTTTACAATGCGTCTTACATTGGGCTCCCTGGAAACAGGCTCTGAGATGGAGAACTGCATAGGGAGTGCTCTTGGGAGATTCACTCACAAAGAAGTGAGGAAAGCAGGATCGGGCATTGGGAGAAGCTGATGTGCAGTGTGGTTGCAACTGAGGTTTCAGACAGTCCTACAGAGAATGTAACCCTGGGCAAGACAGTTCTCTGAGGCTGAGGGCAATTGCCAGTGAGGAACGAAGATGTGAGCAGCCAGCATTTGATATTACCAGCGACTGCGGGAATGGGTGAGTCAGCCCTGAGGAAGGGCACAGGTGGAATACCAAAGTATCCATTATACATATTTTCTTTCCACTTTAGTGTTCTTACCCAGCTTAATCGCTCAGAATCATGCCATATTTTAGTTTCTTTTATATTTAAGTCATTTTTTGTCTTATACAACTAATTTTTCTTGGACTTTCTAATTGATATTTTGCCCCTCCCCACCATGACAAAATAAACATATGTTTTAATCTAACTGCTAAGCTCAACTTGCTTCTCTATTTAAAAATGAGTGGGGGGCTTCCCTGGTGGCACAGTGGTTGAGAGTCCGCCTGCCGATGCAGGGGACACAGGTTCGTGCCCCCGTCCGGGAGGATCCCACATGCCGCGGAGAGGCTGGGCCCGTGAGCCATGGCCGCTGAGCCCGTGCGTCTGGAGCCTGTGCTCCGCAACGGGAGAGGCCACAGTAGTGAGAGGCCCACGTAACGCAAAAAAAAAAAAAAAAAAAAAAGAGTGGGGACTTCCCTGGTGGCACAGTGGTTAAGAATCCACCTGCCAATGCAGGGGACACGGGTTCGAGCCCTGGTCCGGGAAGATCCCACATGCTGCAGAGCAACTAAGCCCGTGCACCACAACTACTGAACCTGAGCTCTAGAGCCCGTGAGCCACAACTACTGAGTCCACGTGCTGCAACTACTGAAGCCCGCGCACCTAGAGCCCGTGCTCTGCAACAAGAGAAGCCGGTCAATGAGAAACCGGCGCGCGGCAGCAAAGAGTAGGCCCCGCTCGCTGCAACTGGAGAAAGCCCGCACGCAGCAACGAAGACCCAAAGCAGCAAAAAATAAATAAAATTAAAAAAAGAAAAGAGTGGAATGGCATTGACAAAAGAATAGGTAAAGAAGATGTGGTACATATATACAATCGAATATTACTCAGCCTTAAAATGAACGAAATAATGCTGTTTGCAGCAACATGGATGGACCTAAAGATGATCATACTAAGTGATGTAAGTCAGACAGAGAAAGACAAATATATGATATCACTCTTATGTGGAATCTAATTTTAAAAAATGATACAAATGAACTTATTTACAAAACAGAAACAGACACATATTTCGAAGACAAACTTATGGTTACCAGAGTGGAAACATGGTGGGGAGAGGGATAAATTAGGACCTTTGAATTAACATATACACACTGCTATATATAAAATAGATAACCAACAAGGACCTACTGTATAGCACAGGGAACTCAATATTCTGTAATAACCTATATGGGTAAAGAATCTGAAAAAGAATGAATATATGTATATGTATAACTGAATCACTTTGCTGTACCCCTGAAACTAACACAACATTGTAAATCAACTATACTCCAATAAAAGTTTTTTAAAAAATGAATGGAATGGAGTACACTTTTTTCTTTTTTAAAAAATTAGAAAAAATTATTTATTTATTTGGCTGCGTCGGGTCTTAGTTGCGTCACACAGGATCTTTGTTGTTGCATGCGGGCTCTTTGTTGTGGCATGTGGGATCCTTTAGTTGCAGCATGTGGGATCTAGTTCCCTGAACAGGAATCAAACCCGGGGCCCTTGCATTGGGAGCTTGGAGTCTTAGCCACTGGACTACCAGGGAAATCCCTACACCTTTTTCTTAGACATAATTTTCTTGGATTCCCTTACCTCCCATTCTATTTTGGAACATTTGTTTCCTAGTTCTGTTGCACAGCTCTCCTCCTGGGATATGTTTTCATTGAACTCCTGCTTTAGAAATAATATTTCTTTTATTTGGCCATGCCACGCAGCATGCGGGATCTTCCCCGACCAGGGATTGAACCCGTGCCCCTGTATTGGGAGTGTGGAGTCTTAACCACTGCACTGCCAGGGAAGTCCTAGAAATAATATTTCTTAGATTCCATGTATTCCTCATATTTCTGTTTACAGCCTCAAGTTACTTTTTACAAAGGATTAGTGGAGATAAACTTCTTGTCTAAAAATGCAGGATTTTTCTATGAAATAGAATTTTTGGTTCAAAATAATTTCTACTCATAACTTTAAAGGATGATTCCATCATCTTCTAGCAGCTAATGTTGCTGATGAGAAATCTGATGTCTCTATGATTCTCCTTCCTTCGCAGGTAACCTGTTCTTCTTTGGTGGCTAATTTTGGATCTTTGTATTATTATCTTCAGTAGTCTGAAATCTCATTAAGGTATCACGAAGGATGAGTCTTCCTAAGTTCATCCTGTTAGGCGCTTTGTGGTTGCCTTCAATCTCATAGGCTCTGTCTTTTCTCAGCTCAGGAAATTTGTCTCCAACTATTTTTTCACTTCATTTTCTTAGTTTCTTCTTGTATCTTGTTCATGAATCTCTTCAACTGATGCCCCCCTATATTTTCCATTTCTTTGTAATTCTCCTCAGTGTTTTGAGAGATCTACTCTTCTTTTTTTTCATCTTTTCTGTCAAATTTATTATGACAATTGTAGTTTTAATTGCCAAAGTCTCTTATCTTTGCTCCTTTTTATGACAATCAATTCTTGTTTTACAAATGCAGTTTTTCCAAACCTATGGCAAGGAAGCTGGACTTTCATACTCCTGAATCTCTCAGTCATTAGAATGCACAAGAGTGTGTCCAGTGGCTTGAAGGAAGTTCTCCAAAACAAGCTCCTGAGAGATCTATGGGAATCTAGATGGAGCACTGAAGTTATACCCTATTGATACAATTTTGACTGTGGTGTGGCATTCTTTTATTGAGCTTTATGAACATGATGAAAATGAGCTGCATCTCATGTAAAATTTGTTAAAATACTATCTTGGAATTTCTTGGGATTTATCATGAATTTCCTGGCATTTTCTGGGCCTCACTTACTGGCAAGATGGAATTAAACTAGACAGGACAGGAAAAATGGTCAAAGTTAATTGGATTTATTCAAAGTGAGGAAATTAAGAGCTGCCATTACATACAGATTAGGGAGCCTTGAGAGAGAAAGGGAGTTATATTGCAAGGTGCGGACTTTAGTTGAAATCCATAGAATTTGGTCAGTTGTTAGAGGTTTTTTGGGCAAAGAACGATGAGACGGTCTAATCTAACATATGTATTCTCTCTTATTCACGATCTTCATTGTTGAAGTGGTTGCAAACAAGTAAGTATTTACTGTAAATAAAGGTTGAAAGATTGAGAAAACATTTCCAATGTCATGAGATGACAGTGCTGGTGAGTCACTTCCTTCCTAAGAACTTTAGATTAATCAAGACTTCAGAAGAACTTAGTTTCACATAATATGTTGCAGTTATTTTTACATTATAAAATCTGATTATTTGCAAGTGTTTCCCAGGTTCAGTTGGAGGCTGAATTGTTCCTGAAGGCTTTTGGCATAATCTTCACTGTATTTTTTTTTTAACATCTCTATTGGAGTATATTTGCTTTACAGTGGTGTGTTAGTTTCTGTTTATAACTAAGTGAATCAGCTGTACATATACATATGTCCCCATATCTCTTCCCTCTTGTGTCTCCCTCCCTCCCACCCTCCCTATCCCATCCCTCTAGGTGATCAGAAAGCACCGAGCTGATCTCCCTGTGCTATGTGGCTGCTTCCCACTAGCTATCTATTTTATGTTTGGTAGTGTGTATATGTCCATGCCTCTCTCTCACTTTGTCCCAGCTTACCCTTCCCCCTCCCTGTATCCTCAAGTCTATTCTCTAGTAGGTCTGTGTCTTTATTCCCGTCTTGCCCCTAGGTTCTTCATGACCTTTTTTTCTTTAGATTCCATATATATGTGTTAGTATATGGTATTTGTTTTTCTCTTTCTGACTTACTTCACTCTGTACGACAGATTTTAGGTCCATCCACCTCACTACAAATAGCTCAATTTTGTTTCTTTTTATGGCTGAGTAATATTCCATTGTATATATGTGCCACATCTTCTTTATGCATTCATCTCATGATGGACACTTAGGTTGCTTCCATGTCCTGACAATTGTAAATAGAGCTGCAATGAACATTGTGGTACATGACTCTTTTTGATTTATGGTTTTCTCAGGGTATATGCCCAGTAGTCGGATTGCTGGGTTGTATGGTAGTTCTATTTTTAGTTTTTTAAGGAACCTCCTGTATTTTTTTTTTTTTTTGAGGCATGGGAGAAAAGGAGTAACATTTTGCTCTGGCAAAACTTCCACATTTCTCCCTAACCCCTCTAATAAAAATATCTTCATTGAAAGTTTTCTTTTTGAAAAGGCACTAGATTGAGAAATTAATGCCCTTGGGAAAAAATCTGCAAAAGAGCTTTCCATTGGTGAATAGGCCCGTCTTTGCCTCTGTGGGTTACAAAATACTACCATTAATATATATGAGGGCATTGCTCAAAGCTATACGATCCACCTATCAAACAACTTGTTCATTTTTATAAATGTAATTGGATTAATGAATGCATTCATATGGGGTACCAATTCCACTCAACCCCATTAGATGGAAGCCTTTCCTTTTACTTCTTGGCTGTCTTTCCAGATGAGGTAGGACAGGGTTCTGTGAACATTGGGATGGATATGTTAAAGGCTATTGACCCATTATTTCCTCTAAGGCTTTGTTGACAGCCCTTGGAAATACCCAATATTAGTGTAGATTTTAGAGTCTACTGAGAAATATGCAGTAAGGGAATATTCACTTTTGAAATTTAGAGAAAAGGAAGTAGCAGTCCTATGGACATGGAGATGAAAACATTTATTAAATTTAAACATTAAGTGTAAAGTCAAATGAGCATTACCCTTTAATCTTATAAACTGTAAAATAAAATAAATCAAGTCCAGGAGCTTCAAGCTGGCACAAAAAGACAGGTTTCCCCTCCTCCCCTCTCCTACGACTCATCACATTAATATACACACAGGAATAAAACCAACATCATCCTTATCCATTTTTTCTATTTACCACTATCTCTTTTTACAAAACATTATTTCCCTATCTCGGATTTTGAAATATGGAGGCATTGATAACAAATTTCAAATAAGAAGAAAACCCCATACAATAGTAGGTATGAAAACATTCCCCGTGGTTAAAGAGCTCTTGATATTTACCACTCAACAATTTCTCAGGCACCTATGAAAGGCTTTCAGGTTAACTATTGCAAACCCAAACATTATGGTCTTGTCCCATCCATCTTCAGAATCCAGGAAACAGATCAATATTTGAGCTACAGGCCGTTGAATCTAAAGCAAACCTTTCAAAGATGCTCAGTACAAGCAAGTACAATCCTCTAATTAATCACATAACATTTTAGAAACCTATTTTGTTATAGTGCTTGCTATATAAAAATTTTTGGTCTTTGTTAATGGTCTGTGATAGGTAAGTGTACAGATTTATGCCTTACAAAGAAAAGTCCAGTTGAACATATTTTGTTTAAATTAATAAAGAACCATGGAGAGGATTGGGGGTTGAAGGCTTAGGTAATGAATAAGAGAAACAGATGTGGATGAAATATGACTTCCTTCGTGTGGTGTATTTCAGGGAATCTTTAATTTACCTGAATATGGCCATGAGTTATGCTTAGAGTATTGTATTAGAATTCCTAGTAGAAAGGGATTTAGATATACACGTAAAGTTAAATATGGTTAGACAGTAAAATATTGATTGCTTACCACAAACAATGCAGCAGGGTATCTAACACTTGTTTTCCTTGTGGAACATAATAAGGTAATTAATTTCTCTCTAGCTGACTTTTATTTGTGAAAAATTTTTTTTGGTGGAATAGATTTAAATGTGTTTTGTTGTATGTCTCCAGCAGCTCTCTATTTGTGCTATAATAACCATGTGCAGTTTGTGGCAGCCGTTTAACAATCATCACCTAGGAAATGGGGATACTTTCTTCTTCTTTTAAATAGTGAAATACAAGGCTCAGTAGTAAAACAGCGCTCTAGATTTAAAAGCTAATGACTAATAGGAGAGTTCTGACCCTCTGAATTGCCTTTACTGTTCACCAATGATTATGTCATTAGGAATGAATTAGATAGTCAATGAGGTGAATCTTCAAATCAAAGCTGCCACTTTGAAATTTTCAATAATCTGTTCACTTGTAGGATTAGGGTAGTATTTAGTAGCCATTACTGCTCTATTGCTGCAGTTATGTGGCTGTGAAAAAGTTTTATTATGGTATGGTTTTCTCTCTCTTTCTTTCTTTCTTTCTCTCTCTCTCTCTTTCTTTCTTTCTTTCTTCTTTCTTTCTTTCTTTCTTTCTTTCTTTCTTTCTTTCTTTCTTTCTTTCTTTCTTTCTTTCTTTCTTTCTTTCTTTCTTTCT
>NW_021703767.1:134474067-134602338 GCF_005190385.1 Monodon monoceros
TCTTTCTTTCTTTCTTTCTTTCTTTCTTTCTTTCTTTCTTTCTTTCTCCCTTTCTTTCTTTCGAGTAACTGTATTTTTTAAAGCTAGAGTTCTCTGATCATTTATTCCTGGTATGAACAGCAAGCTAGAGCCAAAGTAACCTACTATTTACTATCTGGATATCACAGGAGAACAAAGTGTAGGGGCGTGAACAGAGGTTAGAGGAGTGCCCTGACCTTGGACATTCCAGAAATGTTGATGGATGGTGATTCTTGCACCTGCCTCTTATTATTTTTTCTGCATATTGTTTTTACTATCTAAATAATGTAAAGAAACGTAATGACTATCATTTTTTTTGTCTTCTGGAAGAATCCATTTATGACTTTTTATATCTAGTTTTGCATACTCTCTTTTTTATTGCAAAACCATTACTTTAGTTCTTTTGTGGGTACTCAACTATTTATATAAATGGGAATAATGGCTACAACAGTAGCTGACCTTTGTTGCATGTTTGCTGTTCGGATGCCATGCTAGGGGCATTATCTGCGTTATCTCAGGTGGCTCTTTCTGTACACCATGAAGTTGCCGGGTGGGATAAAAGGGGAACTGGCTAAGATGCAGATAGTAATGTAAACTTTCATTGTGTACAGAGAATCACATTACTGATTGCAAACCTCCCTCCCCGACTCAGATTTACTGAGTTAAAGGACAATATTCTCTAAGAACACAGAGGAAAAAATATGATAAAACTGACTAGAGGGAAGAGAGCCGATAAATAATAATTCAAGCATGCAGAAACAATGTAAGAAGAAAACTTGCATCAAAAACAAAACAAAACAACTCCAGGCCGATGGATAGTAAGAGTTTACCACAGTTCAGGCAAAGTGACTGAACTGGGTATTATGGAAATAGCAATTATTATTTATTTTAAAATTTTATTTGTTTTTTTTTTTGCCTGCACTGTGTGGCTTGCCGGATCCTAGGTCCCGGACCAGGGATGGAACCTGGGCCCCCTGCAGTGAAAGTGTCAAGTCCCAACCACTGAACTGCCAGGGAATTCCCTGGAAATAGCAATTACTGATAAACATGTCTGGTGAATTTTCTAAAGTTCAGGATAAAGAAAAAATTTCCTCTGAGACTTTTTTTTTGATCCAGGGATTATTCAGAAGAGTGTTGCTTAAACTCTAGGTTTTTGAGACTTTCCTATTGTCTTAAAAAAAGTTCCTGGTCCACATGATACTGGTTACCAAGTGATTGGATCAGAATTACCTAAATGTGTTTGGTGGAATATTAAAGTGGGATTTCTAATTAGCTACCTTGAGGAAAGGGTCAAATACGTTTGGGAAATACCAAGTTAAACAAAGTTAAGCAGGTTTATTTCCTGCAAATATTAGCTCCTTTAATCTAAGAAGAATGAATTTCCAAGAGCAAAGTGAAGTATGCAATGTTTCCCAGACATTTAGTCATTGAGCTTCCTTACCTGTGTTTTTTCAATGAATCTTTTGGGATTTGACTCTGGAGAATAAATTTTGGGAAAAATCTTGAGTTATGGTTGCTGAGCAAATTTTAAAGGATGTTAAAAAGAATCATGGCCCCCATGTTTGAGAGCAATGGGTTGTTGATGGGTTTTTTCCTCTGAGCTAGAAGTAAATTAATATCAAAGAGAGTTTAAAAACAACTCGCCCACTACCCTATGGCTAGGGAGCCTGTTGCTTAAGAAAACAGAGTCACAGAGCACTTAGGTGAAGGAGGGAGGGAGGGAAGGAGGGAGAGAGAGAGAAGGAAAGAGAGAATTGGAGGTTGGTATCTGGTTCCTTGTATGTGTTAAGTCATCTGTAGTTCTCGCTATAGAAACAGAAGTCAGTTATTTTGAACACATTCTTTTGTAGTCATCCCAAATGCTAATTTCAGACACTCCCTGTGTGTTGTCATATAGTACATAGAAATTCAGACTGAATGGGTTTCTGCAGTTTGATTTTGAGTCAAGATTCCAATGACCTGGTCATTTTAATGAAATTTTGGCTGACAGGCTCATTTCTGTTCAGTTTTGCTGCATGTTACTACAAGGCTGTGATACTCTACAGATGAAGAAACTGAGGT
This sequence comes from Monodon monoceros, assembly GCF_005190385.1. NCBI lineage: Eukaryota > Metazoa > Chordata > Mammalia > Artiodactyla > Monodontidae > Monodon > Monodon monoceros. The sequence goes on from NW_021703767.1 coordinate 134,476,147, forward strand.
TCAGAGAGTTAGGGATTTGCTAGGGTCACACACACTGAATGATGGAGATGGTACTTGAACATTGTCTGATTCTCAGACTGTTCTCCTTGGCCATTCTCCTCAGAATGGGTTGTAGTTCTTGCCCAATGGGACCATGAAATATTTCCCCAAACATCTCACAGGGGTGGGTTAGTAGGAATATGATGAATATAATGTTACCATGTAGTAGTTACTTATTAAACAGAAAGAATTGTATGGAGATTTCCTTCTGTAAGTGAGAATACCACTCTCTGCCAAGACTGAAATTTTATTCAGTCCATAACCTTTGTAAATGAAAAAATGAATTATTCTAATGGGATGTTTAAAATTGGTTTTGTATTGTTTTCAAAGTATATGCTCAAATAACTGATTTCCTGAATATGACTTTTGAGAAAATGACCTGTCAAAACAAAAGTCTGGTTTTTAAAATTATTTCCCTTTGAAACACAATTTTTTTAACACAATAAGATACATCCAATTAATGTTCTTTAGAGCAAAAGACATTCAATTAATTTCATATTTCAAAGTTAACCTCTCCGAAGGACAGAGAGTTCACATTTTAAAGTGTCCTTGATTCTAGTCTCCATACTTTATTCACTGCTAATCAAGCCCAATCTGGGGAGGAAAACTATATGGTTTAATATGAAATTGTGTGAGAACCTGATGAATTCAAATTTTACTTGATTGAAACAGTTGATTTTATTTCTGTTGTTAGATGGCATTCAAGGTTGAACCAAGTAGACCCCAAATGCACAAAGACTGTGCTATAATTTTTTTTCTTCTTAGAATTCATTGAGTTTTGAAGTCATTGGAACATTTGTTTGCTTTTTAAGATGTCTGCCATCTGACACATCCTTTGCTGGGTATTCAGAAACATGCTTACTTGCTCTTTGTTTTGTGTTATGAGGTGAATTCTTTCCCTTTAGCCTGGTTTATCTGCATCTGCAGTAATTAGTTGGGTGGTGAATTAAATGAGTTACACCTGAGTTAGTTGAGAGCTTTAATCTGCCTGCATGAGTAGGAAAATTCTAAGCTTTCACTGAACTGAAAACTCGACTCATTGGCAGGATAGAGGGTGACAATGGTTGGAGCTAATGAGGTTCTGTTGGAAGAGATTGAATAATCATTAAAAAATCCATTCATTGGCTGATCCGGCTGTCAGGATAGGGCATCATCACACATATGGCATAGTTGCCTTGGCCTCTGTACACTGTGGTTAGTATAATTCTTTCAGGAGAGTCTACTCCCCAAAGCATCAACAACCACAATTTAACAATAGGAGCAAATGTATGGTGGACTTGTGTTTCTTAATCAAACTGAAATTCTGCATTTGGCTAACAGTATCCTGTATCGAAGGAAAAAAATGGCTGTTCCATCTTCTGTTTGTTTCTAAGAGCCAGCAACAAGCTCTTGGCATCAATATTCACAGTGGGTTTTCAAACACTCAGCAAAAACCATCAATAGCATCTGCTCACACCCCATCACCCTACCCCACTTCATTTGGGGGATGGTTGTAGCTAGCTGGGTGGTTAGATTCTGCATCCTTCTGTATTTAAACTCAGCACTATGGTCTAACTTCAGCATAGTTAGAATGTTGCTTCAAAACAGTTGAATATTATCTTCAGCCTCACTCATGAGGCCCAGGCCACTTGACCAAATAGCAGAGCCAAAGACTGTAGACTCCAGTCCTAGCCTCTCTGATTTACTGAAGGACCACGAAAATCCCTGGATAGAGTCAAGAGGCCACGATTTACATCGTAACTCTGTACGGGCTAGCTTTGAGATCTTGGTCAAGTACTTTAGTTTTAGCCTTAATTTTCCTTATCTATAAGTATGCAGATCAAATTATAATCCCTGTTCACCCCACAAGGTTACTTGTTTTAGCTGAGAGGAGCTTTAACTATTACTTCTAATATAATAGTTAAATAAGTGTATATTGTCTACCTTCTGGTCATAGGTTAATGCTTTGGAGAATGTCTAGCCCCATTCCACATGACAGATATTTGTGGAGAGCTATCTTACAACTGTTAACCATTATGTTTCCATTGTAAGCATCCCTCCTTGCTGCGATCATGGCGTGGTTTCCCGCACATTCATCCTTCTGTTCATACTCTGTTAGGAAGTCAGTGCTTTTCCCAATGTACCTGTTAAGATATGGCACCGAAAACTGAACACAGAACTCAAGTTGGAGGTCTCATATGGCCTTAATATATCCTTATTTTGCAGAGCTCAGAATGCAGTCCTAAGTTGCCTTAGCAGTGTTGGGCAGCTAGATCTACTGACCTCATTTAGATTTTCGTCCATGAAACCCATAGATCTTTTTCATATCAGCTTCACGTGAATCCATATCTACCTTCCTATACTTAACAATAGTAAGTGATAGCTAACTTTTATCAAGCACTTACAATGCACAAGACACTATGCTATGTGGTTTGCATATATTAAATGTTTAATTCTCATAACAAACTTACAGGCAAAATTTATTATTTTCCCTGTTTTACAGATTAGTAAACTGGGACTTAAAAAATATATAATAGATTTTTCTGTGTTGACCTTGTATAGTGCACCCCTGCTAAGTTCACTTATTAATTCTAGGATTTTCTTGTCTTCTTTCTTTCTTTCTTTCTTTCTCTTCTTCCTTTCTTTCTTTCTTTCTTTCTTTCTTTCTTTCTTTCTTCCTTTTCTTTCTCCTTCCTCCCTTCCTTCCCTCCCTCTCTCCCTCCCTCCCCCTCCCTCCCTTTCTTTCTTTCATTCTTTCTTTCTTTCTTTCTTCCTTCTTTCTTTCTTATAGGTTTGTTAGAATTTTCCACATAGACAATCAGTTTGTCTTTTCCAATCTGTATATCTTTTCTATCTTTTTCTTGCCTTATTGCAGTGGCTAGGAGTTCCAGGACAATACTGAGTAGGAGTGATGAGAGTTAACACCCTTGTCTTGTTTCTGACTGACAGGGGGAGAATTCAGTCTTTCATTATTAAGTATGATATTAACTGCAATTTTTTTGGTAAGTGTCCTTTATAATTTTGAGGAACTTCCCTTTTATTCCTAGTTTGCTGAGAGATTTTAAGAAATCATGAATGGGTGTTGTGTTTTGTCAAATATTTTTTCTAAATCTATTAATATAACCACATGGCTTTTCTTCTCTAGGATGTTAATATGGTGAATTATACTGATTTCTGAATATTAAACCAGTCTCACTTCCCCAGAATAAACTTCCTTGGTTGTGTTGTATTATTCTTTTGATATATTGCTGGATTTGATTTGCTGATATTTTGTTGAGAATTTTTATGTCTTTCTGAGGGATACTTGTCTGTAGTTTCATTTTCTTTTAATGTCTTTGGTTTTGGTATAAAGGTAATGCTGGACTTGTAAAATTACTTGTGACATATTTCCTCCATTTCTACCTTCTGGAAGAGAAAGTGTAGCATTGCTGTAATTTCTTCTTTACACATATAGTAGAATTTGTCAGTGAAACTATCTGGGCGTGGAGATTTCCTTTCCAGAATGTTTTAAACTACAAATTCAATTTCTTTAATATTTTTAGAATTTTCAGGTTATCTATTTTATTTTGGGTGAGTTTCAGTAGTTTGTGGTTTTCAAGGAGTAGGTTCATTTCATCCAAGTTTTTGAGTTTGTGTACGTAGCCGTTTGTTATGATCCTTTTAATATTTTGAGGGAGTATAGTGAGATCCTCTATTTCATTTCTGATACTGATAATTTGTTTCATCTCTCTGCACTCTTCAGTATTGTTAGAGGTTTGTCCGTTTTATTGATCTTCAAAAAATCTTTTTGTTTCATCAATTTTCTCTATTGTTTTTCTGTTTTCAGTTTTGTTGATTTCTGGTCTTATCTTTATTAGTGCCTTTTCCAACTTAAATGGGGCTCATTTTGCTCTTTCCTATTTTCTTGAGGTGGAAACTTAGAGAATGTTCTTTAAAAAAAAAAATAGAAGCATTTCATGCTATGAACTTCTCTCTAAGGATTTTGTTCAGTTCAAAATATTTTCTAATTCCCTAAGGAAATTTTTTCCTTTTTATCCATGGATTTAACTGTGTTTTGTTTAATTTCTAAGTATTTGGAAATTTTCCTGTTATTCTTCTTTTATTGATTTACACTTTAATTCTATTATGGTCAGAGAATATGCTTGTATGTTTTAAATTAGCTAAAGTTTGATTGAGACCTCAGATATTATCTCCAGCTATAAAGGAAAATCAGTCTCCAATAGCATGTACCTTTCCAGAGTGAGAAGGCGGATCACTTGCATAGAAGTCCTTTTTTAAAGGTTTTGATGTATGGGTGGTATGTTTTGTTTTACAGCAATGAAAGGAAAAGCAGCCCAAACTATTCTGAAAAATCAGAGATAAAATTTACATTAGCTACTTAAGAAATTTAATGGTTCCAAGACTAGAGATGTGCATTGCGAGGTAATTAAACCTACATTCTAGTATATAAGATACAGTTTGCTTGGTAGAACTGATTGGATGGGAACATCGGGAGTGAAGGAAATTCAGAAGGTTCCTGAGTTCTTCCAGGAGGAGGGGGACCATATCTGTCTTTGTCGTTCACTGGATTCTCTCCTCTGCGGGCCCCAGGCTGGTGCCTGCCACTCCTCGTCGTCTGCTGAACCTCCCCTGGGATGTGGTTAGCCAGCAACTGCCGTATCTGTATGCCTGCATCTGTGGCTCCTTGCAAATTAACCCCTGGCCACTGGATGCCACTCTTCCGTCAGAGTTTTGATTTGCCCACCTCTTGCTATTAAAATCCTACCAGTGAATAATCATTTCTGGTTTTGCCCAAGGGTTACAGTGTGAAGTTTGATGAAATTGTTTAACTGATCATAACGTCCATCTCTCCAGAGAGCTGATGCCTGGCTTAGGTAAACCACAGAAAGTTTCAGTTCCAGTGTGCTTGTCTCCTGCGTTAATCTGAGTCATCAAAGCCTCTTCCACTCCCTAGGCTGCTTCCTGCTGGGACCAACTTGCTGAGGCCAGAGCTTGACATTTTCATGCCTGCCCCTCTCCTTGACTTCAGTCAGAAGCCATTTGAGCTTAATTACTTTCTTTTTAGCAGTCTCCTGTCTTGCTGCACCTCCTCCCTGACCCTCTGGGCTGAGTGAGGTTTCCCTTTCACCAAAGATTCCCAGCATCTTAGATGCATTTCAATTACACATATTTTATTTATTTGTTTATCAGGAGAGACTGGCAGCAATGTGCATAGGTTTTGAAATTAGACTGTGGTGGATTACCTAAATGGCCCCTTTGCCATATAACTTTGCAGTTTCTCTCACTAAAAGGTAGAATATATTCCTCTGCCCTTACCTGAGTTTGCCCATGTAGCTTTCTTTGGCCAATGGAATGTTGGCATGAGCCATGTAACCAAGTCTGAACGGTGCTTACTGTGGTCTTGACAACAACACACCTGAGGCAGTCTGATGCTCCCAAAAAAGTGAGAGGCATTTGGAGTCACCCTGAATCAAGCCTGGTCTGGATCAAATGGCCCTCAGCCGACCTCCAGATCACTAAGAATAAATGAATGTAGGTTTAATCTACTGATATTTGGGGTGGTTTGTTGGCAGCATTTTTGTGGCATTACACAGATAGGCTAGGATTCCAATCTGATCTCTGAAACTCACCAGCTATAGTTTTGAAATATACCAGCCTTTTAAAATGGGGTAAGTAGTAGCTTCTCTTTAGGGTCATGGCCAGGAAGGGTAATTACATATGCAAAATGCCAAGTGTGGGGCCTTAAAGTCACCTTTACAGCTACTGGCCCATAGTAGGTACCCAATAAATATGTGTTGAGTGCATAATGAAAGCTTTAAAGAGTGATGGTGGGGACTACCCTGGTGGTCCAGTGGTAAAGAAGCCACCTTCCAATGCAGGGGTTGTGGGTTCGATCCCTGGTTGGGGAACTAAGATCCCACATGCCACGGGGCAGCAAAGCCCGAGCACCACAACTACTGAGTTTGTGCACCTCAACTAGAGAGCCAGTGTGCCACAAACTACAGAGCCCATGCGCTCTGGAGCCCACGCCACAACTAGCGAAGAGAAAGAAAACCTGCACGCCACAACTAGAGAGAAGCCTGTGCATTGCAAGGAGCGTCGCAACGAAAAATCCCACATGCTGCAGCGAAGATCCCGTAAGTCTCAACAAAGACCCGACGCAGTGCAAAAAAAAAATAAATAAATAAATAAAATAAAAAAGAGTGATGGTTGTGAGAAAAATCACATCATGGGATTTAAGGGCTTGTTTATAATATTGCAGCCATGGAGCGGGTCTCTAGAATATTTTAGTGGCATTAATCTTTCTAAATTTCTGGGGGAACCAAGAGATTCCATGACGTCTGGAGCATGGTATGAGGAGGTCGTTCTACACTCTTTTGAGACATCTTTCACCTCTGTCGTCTTCTGATCCCAGGATCCTTGTTTTCTGAGAGTCCCTTCCATCCCACATGCCTTGTGGCTGTCTGATCCTACTCCTTGGTGTACCTATGTCATGACTCCTCTATCAGAAAGCCCGGAATTATCAAGGGTGTTTGAATAGGGAGATGTTGTCTGCAGAGGACAGGGGATGCGACATTACTGAAGAGCCCTAACTTCAAGTTTGCTGGTGGTCCTGTTAGCAACTCAGATGCATAAGACCTTTTTTTAAAAAATGTCTTCCAGTGGTTTCTGAGTCACCCACTAGTTGTTGAATCTTAAGATCATTTGTCACTGAGTCCCAGGAAAGGTGCTAGGTGGCCTGCCTGTTTGTCCTCTGAGCTAATTGTGATGGGCATCTGTGATTCCAACCTTGGTATCATCTCAGGAGGGTCACGGATCTTTCCTAATTAATGTTTATAGCTCACTCTGGTCCACTGAGATGGAAACAGAGGGAGCGATGTGCCAAATGATTGCACCATGATTTTCATCCCCCTGATTGATAACAGGCTCTGAGGATAACTAAACTCTGTCCTTGGTTTTAGGGCTGGCCGGCCTGAAAGTGTTACTGACCCTCACGTGTGAGCAGGTTAACTTGGGCAGTGGAGTGCATGAGATACAGCTGCAGGTTGGATAACTTCTTCACAGCTGCCACAGTCAGGCCTTGCCCAGGATTGGGTCCAGTTCTCTCCCTCCCAGCTTGAAGGGATCCAGGATTCAAAGTTGGACTGTCTTTTTTAAAAAAAATTATTTATTTACTCTTGGGTCTTTGTTGGGTCTTTGTTTCTGTGCGAGGGCTTTCTCTAGTTGTGGCAAGCGGGGGCCACTCTTAATCGCGGTGCATGGGCCTCCCACTATCTCGGCCTCTCATTGCAGAGCACAGGCGCCAGACGCGCAGGCTCTGTAGTTGTGGCTCACGGGCCCAGTTGCTCCGCAGCATCTGGGATCTTCCCAGACCAGGGCTCGAACCCGTGTCCCCTGCATTGGCAGGCAGATTCTCAACCACTGCACCACAAGGGAAGCCCTGTCTTTTTTTTTTGCCCGTTGTTTACTGCTTTATTTCTACCATGTTGAGCTGACTAGAAGCACCGTCAATGAACTTTGTTAACCAAAATTTCAGAAACAGAGACCTGATGGAAATAAGAGGTGTTTATTTGTGGTCTGTTAAGGACTGCAGCCTGGAGATGCAGATTCAAGAAGCACTTGAATTATGTTCCACCAGAATACAAAATGCGGGAGGCTTAAAAAGGCAAAAACCACAAGGTTACATAAATTGTTTGTCAAGAATTAGGGTAGGAATTGGTAGGGAAGAGGTAAAATAGTCATTATACACAGATGACATGATACTATATATAGAAAACCCTAAAGATTCCACACAAAATGTGTGTTGAGTGTATGATTGAAGCTTTAAAGAGTGATTGTGGTGAGAAATATCACATTGTGGGATTTAAGGGCTTGTTAAACGAATTCAGCAAGATAGCAGGATACAGAATTAACATACAGAAACTGGTTGCATTTCTTTACACTAACAATGAAATATCAGAAAGGGAATGTAAACAAACAATCCCTTTTAAAATCACATCAAAAAAAACCCAACAAAACTTGAGAATAAACCTCACTAAGGAGTTAAAAGACTTATATGCTGAGAAGTACAAACCATTAATAAAGAGAACTAAAGATAACTCAAAGAAATGGAAAGATATCCCATGGTCTTGGATTGGAAGAATTAATATTGTTAAAAAGGCCATACTACCCAAAGCAATCTATAAATTTAATGCAATACCTATCAAAGTACCTGTGACATTTTCCACAGAACTAGAACAGATAATCCTAAAATTTGAAAGACCCAGAATTCCAAAGCAATCCTGGGGAAAAAGAACAAAGCAGGAGGCATAACCCTCCCAGACTTCAGACAATCCTACAAAGCTACAGTAATCAAAACAGCATGGTATTGGCACAAAAACAGACACACGGATCAATGGAACAGAATAGAGAGCCCAGATATAAACCCACAACCTATGGACAATTAATCTTTGACAAAGGAGGCAAGAATATACTGTGGGGAAAAGACAGTCTCTTCAGCAAGTAGTGCTGGGAAAGTTGGACAGCTGCATGTCAATCAATGAAGCTAGAAAACACCCTCACACCATACACAAAAATAAACTCAAAATGGCTTAAAGACTTAAATATAAGACAAGACGCCATAAAACTCCTGAAAGAGAACATAGGCAAAACATTCTCTGACATAAATCGTACCAATGTTTTCTTAGGTCAGTCTCCCAAGGCAATAGAAATAAAAGCAAAAATAAACAAATGGTACCTAATCAAACTTACAAGCTTTTGCACAGCAAAGGAAACCATAAACAAAATGAAAAGACAACCTACAGACTGGGAGAAAATATTTGCAAATGATGCAACCAACAAGGACATAAGAAGACATACAGATGGCCAAGAGGCACATGAAAATATGGTTATCATCACTAATTATTAGAGAAATGAAAATACAAACTACAATGAGGGGCTTCCCTGGTGGCGCAGTGGTTGAGGGTCTGCCTGCCGATGCAGGGGATGCGGGTTTGTGCCCCAGTCTGGGAGAATCCCACATGCCGCGGAACAGCTGGGCCCGTGGGCCATGGCTGCTGGGCCTGCACGTCCAGAGCCTGTGTTCCGTGGCAGCAGAGGCCTCGGCAGTGAGAGGCCCAAGTACCGCAAAACAAAACAAAACAAAACAACAACAAAAAACCTACAATGAGGTACTGTCTCACACCGGTCAGAATGGCCATCATTAAAAAGTCTACAAATAAACGCTGGAGAGGGTGTGGGAAAAAGGGAAACTTCTTACACTGTTGGTGGCAATGTAAAGCAACCACTATGGAAAACAGTATGGAGGTTCCTCAAAAACCTAAAAACAGAGTTGTCATATGATCCAGCAATTCCACACCTGGGCATATATGCAGACAAAACTATAATTCAAAAAGATACATGAGGGCTTCCCTGGTGGCGCAGTGGTTGAGAGTCTGCCTCCTGATGCAGGGGACACGGGTTCGTGACCCGGTCTGGGAAGATCCCACATGCCGCTGAGCGGCTGGGCCTGTGAGCCATGGCCACTGAGCCTGTGCGTCCAGAGCCTGTGCTCTGCAACGGGAGAGGCCACAACAGTGAGAGGCCTGCGTACTGCAAAAAAAAAAAAAAAAAAAAAAAGATACATGCACCCCTATGTTCATAGTAGCACTATTTACAATAGCCAAGGCATGGAAACAACCTAAATGTTCATTGACAGATGAATGGATAAAGAAGATGTGGTACATATACACAATGGAGTATTACACAGCCATAAAAAAGAATGAAATAATGCTATTTGCAGCAACATGGATGGACCTAGAGATGATCATACTAAGTGAGGTTAGTAAAAAAGAGAAAGACAAATGCCATATAATACCACTTATATGGAATCTAAAATACAATACAAATGAACATATCTATGAAATGAAAACAGATACAACAGATATAGAGAACAGACTTGTGGTTGCCAAGGTGGTAGGGGGTGGCGGATGGATTGGGAGCTTGGGATTAGCAAATGCAAACAATTATATATAGTATTGATAAACAACAAGGTCCTACTGTATAGTGCAAGGAACTGTATTCAACATCCTGTGATAAACCATAATGGAAAAGAATATGAAAAAAATATGTATAACTGAGTCACTTTGCTGCACAGCAGAAATTAACACAACATGGTAAATCAACTACACTTCAATAAAATTTTTTCAAAAAGAATTAGGATTGGAGCTGGCAAGAAGCAAGAATGCTTGCTAAGCAAGGATTAACTGGGGTCTGAAATGGTTACATAGTCACGGGGTGGGGGGTGGTCTTTGAAACTTAAAGGGTGCAAGTGGCAGCTACTAGCAGATATTGTTTTGAAAATGGCTGGTGGTGTCCTTGAGTTTGATACAGTTCAGAGAAAATTCAAGTTCTCAGTGATGCAGGTATGTGTCAGAAACCACATCCACAATGGCCATGTGGCTCCATTTCAGATGCCTGAACCACAGTTACTCCATTTAGATTTTTAAATGATCTTAAAGGTGTCATCTACCTGAAATCATTCAATTCCTGCTGCCCAGAGGGTGGGACTTCTTCTGATCAGGTCAAGCGGAGTTGAAAGAATACTACTGGTTCCTTACCTCAAATAAGTTCCCCTACCTCTCTGCTGAAAGAACTCCAGTTTTGTTCATATAAGTGCCTTTCAGGTGACTCTATCCCCAGCTTGGGAGTAAATCCTGATTAGTCTAAACCTCGTGTGGTCTTTTCACTGCTCTAGACGGTTAACGGCGTGGGGTGGGCATAGGACCCAGTTCTGGCTACTGGGATCTGAGGGTCAATCTTCTGGTGCAGAGACATTTGGAGAGATATTTCCTCACTCTGTAAAAGGAGACACAAGGAAGAAACAGACCCTCGTCTGGCTGGTGGTTGTCCTGTCTACAGGTGAAATTTAAGTTGTGGCAACCATCTTGTGACCATGATGGAAGGTCGTTGAGGACAAAGCAGACAAGCTAAGGAGGGTAGAGCAGAAAAGACTTGGTCCTTGATGGTTTCACTGAGCCTCAGAATAAATCATCCTTGGAGCTATCCTCCTTTGGAACTTGTGTTATGTGAAACAATAAACTATCCTCATTGCTTAAACCATTTAAAGTTGAGTTTTCTGTGGGGTGCAGAAAAAAAAAATACAAAATAATACCAAAGAAGTCGTTTGTAAGAATATAAACATTTCACATAGATTTCAGGGTGGCACTGACTGCCTCAGCTGTTCTGTAGCTTCTCTCTCTTTGTTTCACTGCTCTTTGACTCTGGGTCATTCAGAGGCCAAGTTGGGTCTTGTCCTATGAGCTTCCTTTGTCCTCCATTCACCGCTGGCAGAGCCTGCCGACTAAGCCCTTGAGCCTGGTGCTCACTATGCGATGCATGAAGTCCACAGGAAGTGTAATAGGCAACCTCTGAGCATTTATGAGCAGTGGCAGGACAGCAAAAGGGGTAATTCAGGGAAGCAGATTTGCTTCATTTCCATTCAGCCACTTACTAGTGATGTGACCTTGGATTGTGTTATTTAGACTCTGGAACCAAGACATCCTCCACGTAAGATGGTTATAAAGTTTGACCTGGCCGTTGCTCACCTCTCCTGTCTGCTGCTCTACGTGCTGTCTCTATTCCAGCCACTCTAACCCTCCCTCACATCTTCTGAAGTGCTTTGCTTTCTCTCACCACAGGACTTTTGCACATGCTGTTCTCTCTGTGAGGAATGCTTGTTCCTCACTCTGCCATCTCCCACCATTTGTTGAACTACATCCTTCATGCTGTCAGCTTAGGGGTCTCTTCCTTTCCTGAGTCTCCTGCACCAATTATCTTTCTTGTTGTTCTCATGGAACCACAGAGCATTTATCACAGGTCCTAGTTATTTCCTCATTACTGTGATTTTTGCTTAATCTTGGTCTCTCCCAGTAGCCTGAAGTTCCAGGAAATCAGGGATCACATCTCATGTTAATATCTGTTGTATCCTCAGCTGTCTAGATCAGTGCTTTTCCTATAATAATATTCAATAAAATTTGTTGAATGAATGCATGAATATGCAAATTTCTGATATTTAGCAGAGCTCAGTAAATCGTAACTGCCTTTGTTATTGGGTTCTCTTATCAGACTTTCCAGCCATTTCATATTTTCTTATGTTCTTTTGAATAGAATCCAGAGTATTTCATCACTAAGTTGCCCTTTACATATGGTACAAAGGAGCAGATGGTAGAGTGTCATCAGAAATCCCAAAGGACTTTACCTCTCTGAGCCTCAGTTTCTTCATTTATGCAGTGAGTTAGACCCTTGCTTCTCTGGCATTTGTAACACTCTCAGGTGCAGGGCAAGTCACAGGGGAGATATGGCACGCCTTCCTGGTTCATTGATTTTACTTGAATATTCGTGGAAAAGAAAACCTATCTAATTAATGAAACAAAAATGCCTTATTGAGTCGAATTACAAAATGTGCACAAATTTTAAGACAAGAGGATCCACCCTCAAGTTCCTGGGTGATGTGTGTGTGTGTCAGAATCACCCAGGCTCTGTTCCCAAGGGATTTGGCTTCAACTGGCCTGGAATCTATGTATATATTTTAAATGTGTATCAATATATGTACCTATTTAAAAGCGCTCCACGGGATACTAAAGTACAGGCAAGGCAGAGACCGCTGTTCTGGGGTATTTTGGTGGAAATATGAGACTCAGTGCCCTGGATGAATTCAAAAGTCCTTTCTAGTTTTCGCCTTTTTCCTCTTGCTCAGTTCTTCTCAAACGATCTTGCAGTCCTAGAGTTCTACAGCTAGGTCTTTCAACAGGTACTTTCGGCTCTTCCCCGTGGGAGGGTTTTCACAACAATTCAGGCAATAAACTCAGGAGAATTGTCAAGCGTGCTTGGAAATCATCCTGCAGCCCGGGCTGGTAAGCTTGTCTCTTTGTTTTCAGAGAAGAAAAATGCATGCATCTAAATTTCTTTTTTTAAAAAATATTAATTAATTAATTTATTTGGCTGCACTGGGTCTTAGTTGTGTTATGTAGGATCTTTTTTAGTTGCAGCATGCGGGATCTTTAGTTGTAGCATGCAGGATCTTTAGTTGTGACATGGAAACTCTTAGTTGCGGCATGTGGGGTCTTAGCTCCCTGACCAGGGGTTGAACCTGGACCCCCTGCATTGGGAGCGCGGAGTCTTAGCCACTGGACCACCAGGGAAGTCCCACGTCTAAATTTCTTGGTGGAATGTCTGGCCAGCTCGGCTCAGTTTTGGAACTGGGAGTTTCAAGGCACCTCAGGCCTGCAAATATGAGAGGCTGCTGCTGCCTTCTGGCTCAGTTTCCCTACTGTCTCCCATCTGGCCAGTGCCTGGATTTAATTGAACAAGAGTCTGACCTTCCGCCTGAGCCTTTGTTACCGTGCAGGCTGCACCGCAAAGGATGTGAAAGCTCCCCTCTATAAAGCATTTCCGCACACTGCCTATTTGAGCAGGCCCATCCAGAGATCTTAACGCTCAGCATATAGGGATGCTATGAAAATCAAGTGTGTTTTATTTATAAGTCCCTGTGCTCCCCGTCCCAACCTCCCAAAGAAAAAAAAAATTGCAAGCAGCGAATGCAAATAATTTTTCAAATCAATCGTTTTATGAAAGTGCCTGTTTTTCTTTTATCTGTTTTAAGGACTAGAGAATCACATAAATGACAATTCCAGAAACTGTAGATTTATGACTTTTTAACTTTCCAAGTATGTTGGCACGGAGTAAAAAAATAAAATAAAATTTTGTAATTTCGGGAAGAGAATAATGTACTTTTTTATTAAAATGGAAATGACACACTGCTGCATATCTAAGTTGATTTAGTGTTTTTATTAGTTATATAACTGTTTTAATACCTCACTAACTATTGCATTCTCCCTTAAGGTTTCCATTGTTCACATACCCTAGAAACAAATTGATAATTCTGAAAAAATAAAGTATTTCTTGGTTGTTTCCTAACGGCAGAATAGCAATCAGTCACCACAGGGTTACTACAATGGGCATCATTATATCTGGATCCTTATCAGTTTCACTATATGGGTAAGTATTACTGCTGTCTACCGGAACTCCTTTGGTGTTATTGCTTAATTTTAATTGTGATTGTAAAATGTGAACAATGTGGATCTTTAAACCACAATTAAACACCTGCTATACTTGTCTGTTGGCATTTAAAGATATATCGAGTATTTAAAAACTGCTGATTCAGATATGACATGGAGCATCTAAATAGATTTAATTTGAGAACGAATGTTTGCTTAAGGAGGAAGTGCCAGGAAAGTTTTTGGAAGTCAGATAGATGAGTCCAAATTTAAGTTTGACAGGAAAACACGGACTCGATAGAAAGTGTAATCCTCATGCAGGATGTTCTCTGGCCTCCTCCTGCCAGGGCTCACGCCAGCTTCCTTCAGCAGTGGGGATCTGGCTTTGTCCTACTGACAACTTGTTAATGAAGAACCTCCGTACAGGAAGCACCTGCCCGATGTTGATGAGATATTAATAGGAGAAATAACAGAGTTACTGAGGCACAAGGGCGGGTGGTAAGGAGAAGGGGGGTGGTATCTGATTTCAGGCCCAGGTCACAGCCCAAATATGAAAAATAGAAGGTTCTGGCCTTGGGGGCTTAAATCCTGCAGATGGAGGGTGATTGGAAGTTTCCTGAAATCCGTATTCTGAGCGAGCATTGGTCCCTGATTGAGGTCTGCAGTCTGGAAACCCGAGGCTTTCTTTCTTTTCCTTTTTCCTGATAGGTCTGTGGGTGTCTGCATAATTTCCATCACCATAATTAACCATCTACAAAGGGCAAAACACCGTACAGGATGCGGTTCTGAGTTGCCAATATCACTTAAAGCAGTATCATTTGCCTAAGCTCAGATATGCTTCAGTTTCTTTGGAAAATCACATTTCTTGTTTTAATTTCCCAGCAGTATTTTTACATACAGTGAAGTAGGGAGTGGTATGGATGGGACAATGGGGCGATAAAAGACTCTTTCCTTGGAGAAATAGGACCATAGGTTGGTTTTAAGGGGCAGGAAAGAATAAAAATATACTGGGTTATAGTCATCTAAACTTCATTTTTTACTTATAAAAACTCAAATCAAAATAGATTTGCAAATACCTACTTTCCACTTGAAGTAAACAAATCTGATGGCTTGTGAGGGAGCCCCTCAGCTGTGTAGGAAGGTCCATGTGAAACAGGCTTTCTGCAAAGACTGCAGAACATCTAGCTAGGAGGCAAATGCGTGATGAAACAGGACAGGGAACACGCCTGCTTGGGAGTTGAATCTGGAGTAAGTTGCACAGGTAAATCCCATTTAATTCTGTACATCGGAATGCCACATTCAGATATGCTCTAAAACTCTGGGTCCTTTTGCTCTCCTGCTAAGCTCTGTCTCAGGGCTGTGACACCAAATGAGGAATAACCAGACTTTAAAAAGGCTTAACAAGTAATCTGGGCGTTTAGTGAGGGTCACTCGAGGACCCAGAGGATGGGGTCACATATAAAAAGAATCGAAATCTCTCATTTCTCCAGGGCAAAGCATGCTCCCTCTCTGTGTCTCTCTGATGTCACCAGCGCAATGGAAACAATATCCTCCCATATTGAAGTCCCTGTGAAATCGTGGATCTGAACTAAGGATGAGCAAGAAAACCTCTTGGGGAAAACTTCCTTTTCTTAAAATCATACAGCCTGAAGCTCCACCTGTGGTTTGGCACACAGCTGTGCAGGGGTGGCGGCAGGAGGGTAGAGAGGAGGGAAGGGGTGGGTCTGCAGATGAATTCTGCTTTGTAATCATAGCTCTAAACCCAGTCACTTTAGAACCAAATTAGAAGTAAGAATTATTCTCTTGTGTCTCAATTTAAGGGACCCTTAGATATGATAATTGTGCCCAATGAAGACACAAAGTAAGTGCTCAATGAATAATTTTTGAATGTGCCCAATGAAGACACATAGTAGGTGCTAAATAAATAATTTTTGAATGAAAAGATCCAGAACAGGCCCATTGAATGGATCATGACAAGAGTGGATGAATAAAGAAGTTCTAACTCACCAGCCAATTTGCACAATGATGGAGAAAAATAGTTGAAATATTTGACTATGAAGGCATATTAACTAAGGCAACATCTGCTGCTATAATGTACAAACCCCCAAATCCCAAAGGCATAACCCCATTTCAGATTCACTCTCAGTGTCTGGAATGAATGTTACTGATTGGGGAGAGGCTTCTCTAAGCTCGGATTCAGGGATTCTGGCTCCTTCGGTTTGTGGCTTCTTCATAAACAGCAGGCAGCTTCCAACCTTGCCGGAAGAGGAAAAGAGCGTGAAGGACCAGGCTTTGGCAGGTGTCTATTGGACAGGACCGGAAGTAATATACACATCTCTTCTATCCAAGTTCCATTGTCCCGTCCTGCAGGGAGGAATGTAAACTAGTCCAAGAAGAAGAGAAAATCATTTGATGAACAGAGGTGTTAGAAGAAGCCAGTGGGCTAGGAATTATGCCCTGGCTCTTCTACCTTTGGAAGGAAAATATGTTGAACAGTTTGCATGATCTTTGGCATAGATGGGAACATGAAATCTTTCCTGCTCATGGTGTGAACTTTGAAATGGCCAGAGTGTCTCAGACTCAAAGCAGGAGGGGAAACAGGGGAGGGTCAGAGTTCTTTTCGGAATGATGGATGCTTTTGTTTTGGGAATTGCCTTGGACTTAAGCATGTGACACTATTAAACAAGTTCACACTCTCCGTGATGATCCCGAGTATGGTGATCTAAATATATTGTTAGTATGTCCCTAGAGACCAAATCACCCATATTCCAAGGACTGACCTTTCCTTGATCGTTTATGACAGATGTAGGTCAGTGAAACTCACATGATATTCAAGCTGGATTCATGTCATAAAACCGATGTGATTTATTAATATATTCTTATCCCCTTCTAAAAAATGAATCCTTAGGCATTTTGTGTTTCTTGTGTGTATGACTTTTTTCTCAAGCAGAGTGCCCAGAGGGAAAAAGAAAGAGAGTTTGTCTGGTGTGCTAAGGGGTTTTCCAGCATGCTTTTTAGACCATTGCTACTCAGTGTTTATCCCTGACTGGTACCAGTCTGCAACCGTTACTGGTATATGACAAGTCCAGATTTTAACAGCAAATATTCAGAGACTTTTAAAGCAATTTGAGCCTATTTTATATCTGTTGAATATAATAATAAAAGTGTGGGCTTATACTTTGTACATTTTTATTATAAAAATGAAGAAATAATTCATTATTTTATAAAAGTATTGATATACAATGGATTGGAAACAGTAAAATCAAGTGATTCATCACCAGGGATAGTTAGAGAAGCCCTGCTTTGGATCACTGTCTTAGGATCCAGGAGGTGGGTTGCTATGAGAATCAAGATGTGATTATATATGAAACTGTATCTTGCTCTACAAATGGACAGCATTTTTGTCACAGGTACATTTGTCAAGCTGACACCCTCGCAGGAAGACCCTCCTTTTCTGCCCTCCTAGAATGTTTGGGAAAAAAGACAGGGCAGGAGGATGCATAATGGAGTATGTTTTACAAAACCACTATTTCTGGTTCCAAAGGGTTTGACCTGTGTTCTGACACACCTGTGGTCCCAAGACTTACTGGACATTTAATCTGGGCTTGGGCATAACAGTGGGGAGGTCCCTGAGGGATGCCCTCCTTGCCCTCCATTTCCCAACTCCTGTTTTGTTTGTTTTTTCTCCCCCAAAATGGAATTTTTTTTTACATCTTTATTGGAGTATAATTGCTTTACAATGGTGTGTTAGTTTCTGCTTTATAACAAAGTGAATCAGTTATACATATACATATGTCCCCATGTCTCTTCCCTCTTGCGTCTCCCTCCCACTTTCCCTATCCCACCTGTCTAGGTGGTCACAAAGCACCGAGCTGATCTCCCTGTGCTATGCGGCTGCTTCCCACTAGCTATCTACCTTACGTTTGGTAGTGTATATATGTCCATGCCTCTCTCTCGTTTTGTCCCAGCTTGCCCTTCCCCCTCCCCATATCCTCAAGTCCAGTCTCTAGTAGGTCTGTGCCATGGAATGTTTTTAAGGTAAGAGATAACACAATCAAAGTTATATTTTCAGAAAATCAGTTTTGTGTTCATTTACAGGTTGCACTGGACTAGGGAAAACAAAGAAGGCCCCTGGGAGGGCAGTTGTGATTGGCTGGCAGGTTGATTTTTGAAGCGGGTCATTAGAATCACCTTGATCTTGGCGTTATCACGGTTGCCTGCAGGAGAACCGATGCTGTAAGGCCCCGTTGCCCATCCCACTGATTAGGGAGCCACAACACTGTAGGAGCATCCATTGGACGCTAAAGAAAAAGTTAAAGAAAAAGTCCTTTTAGAGTCTGAAAAAGAATATGTATATATATATATATATAACTGAATCACTTTGCTGTACAGCAGATATTAGCACAACATAGTAAGTCAACTATACTTCACTAAAATTTTTTTAAAAAGAAAAAGTCCTTTTACTACTTTCCTAGAGAAACAGCAAAGGATTTGTTGGCAAATCCTTATGAAAGAACAAGCTATGTGGAGATTTTGAGCACTTAACTTTCATATGTTACTAAAATTATAGATGAAGGTATCACTGCATAACTGCAGGGAGTCCTGAAGCTGAAGAAGTGTATTTTACATTAACACAGGCAGTGAGGGTGTGACCCTTCTCTGCCCAGATTCCAACGTGAGTCTTCTTCAAGGCCATCTTTGCTACCTCAGGGTGCTCTGGCTGCTCCACACTCACTACTGCTCTTTGTCAAGTATTATTGAGCACCTACTATGTGCCAGGAATCATGATGGGCATGGAGAATACAGAGTAGTGAGATGTATCTCTGCCCTCTGAGCATTTATATCTCAGTCTAGAATTGGCCTCTGTATAGCTTTGGTCAAAGTGAAGGTCAAGTTGATATCTGAAGTGGCTGAACCAAAAGACTTTCTAACTTTATTTCTACAAATTGTTTAAGTTTTATCTCTGAATCTGGTTAGACCAACCAAATGCTTCCTATCTGGATATGTTGCTACATATGATTTAACAGTGCAGACTTAGCTTTCAGTAAGGAGTAATATTAGAAACAGAAATTTAAAGAGCATAAATTCAGCTTTTGTAAAACTTGGGTTGAAGGCTTTGACCATAATATCTGGGGTCCCTATAGAAGGATTTCTACATAAATTCTTTGTATAATTTATGCAAATAAGCCTATAATTTGCATATTATATAGTGAAAATTTTCTCTTTTCTGGTATTATTTCCTTATTAGAAAATAAGATTTGTGTGGGTTGTAAATGCATTAATGCATTCTTTATTATGGCTGAGTAATATTCCATTGTATATATACCACATCTTTTTTTTGGCCATGCCGCACGGCATGTGGGATCTCAATTTCCTGACCAGGGATCTAACCCGTGTGCCCTGCATTGGAAGCATAGAGTCTTAACCACTGGACTGCCAGGGAAGTCCCACTACATCTTCTTTATCCATTCATCTGTTGATGGACATTTAGGTTGCTTCCATAAATATATATTGTGAATAATGCTGCTGTGAACGTTGGGGTGCATGTATTTTTTTGAATTATAGTTTTGTCCAGATATATGCCCAGGAGTGCAGTTGCAGGATCATATGGTAGTTCTATTTTTAGTTTTTTGGGGAACCTCTGTACTGCTCTTCATAGTGGCTTCACCAACTTACATTCCCATCAACATTGTAGGAGGGTTCCCTTTTCTCCACACCTTCTCCAGCATTTGTTATTTGTAGATTTTAAAATTATGGCCATTCTGACTGGTGTGAAGTGGTACCTCATTGTAGTTTTGATTTTCATTTCTCTAATAATTAGCGATGTTGAGCATCTTTTCACGTGCCTGTTGGCCATCTGTATGCAAAATGATTCTTTTCAATCACGAGGCTGACCTTCCCCAAAAACCAAACAAATTAAAAAAACTTCTCTCTCGTGGTAGAATTTGCAGTTGAAAAGTGTAAGCCTTATGGATACTATAGAGTTGGGGATCAGGATGGAGTGAACCTATAGAAGCTACGGAAATTAAATTCATGAAAATAAAAAAGATAACACCCAAAGTGAAGAGAATATTGTGATACAAAATTCTCCAAAGCTTGGAAATAAGGCATGTCTTTGCAAAGGCATATCTTTGCAATGATATATAGGAGCATTGTCTAACAAGACCACCTAAGGATAATTAATTATCTTGGGGATGCTCCTTTGCTTGACTTTGCTATTTACTATTAATTAAGGGCTCAAACTCTGTGAAGTTACATGTTAACTTGTAGATCTTGTAGGGCAAAGATGCAAATAATTTCTGTCTGGTAGCAAAGATAACCCCAAAGGTTATGGTTTTCATTGTCCTGTGGAACATTACTCCCATTTTGTATCTAACCTAGCAATCTAATTCTCACATTTATTTTTAAATGCCGATAAATAACCCATTCCTCAAAATGTTCTTTGAACTAGATTTACCTTTTTCTTGCTACCTCCCTCATTAATGAGTTAATAAATCTTAGGCAGGTGTTCATTTTATATTTGTATGACAGTCTTGTTTTCAACTATAAAAAGTTATACTTTGCCATTATGTATAGGATTTTACACATCTTACATTATTATTAGTGCAAAATCAGTTTCATTTCACCATCCTTGCTTAATATAAAACTTTCAGAATCTCTCTTCCCCTGCAGTTTCAACAAGACATGAAGTCGTTTGCTTTTTTGTGGGTGCGATGAAGGGCCCAGATATCGCCGGTCTGATCTTCTGTCTGAGAGTTCAACAATTTTGCTTTTTTATATTTTTAACTTTTGATGAGGTCCCACCATGGTTCACAGTACAAGGATACTTGATGTGAAGATAGAACTGAGGAGTCTTCATTTAATCCACTCAGCTCACGAAGGCAGACAATTCCTCTGACACTCTTCCCAGTATCCCTGCCATAATAGCTCCACGCAAGAACTCGTAAAGAAAGAGCAGGACATGATCATCGAGGTCTTTAAGGTCTTCTCTCTCATGTTTGATTTAGCTCTGTCTTAGTCCTTTGAACCATAATAATTAATTAACTAATCCAACAAATATTTCTTGTGTACCTGCCAGGAACTTTCCACAACTACAGAACAATAGCAACAAACATTTTTTAAGTGCCTATTATGTGTCAGGCATGCTTCTAAACACTTTATGTTATTAACCCAGACAAACAAGATCACTATATATGAAACCACATGCAACTTTTAGGATTAAAAACTAAGATTGCATTAACATGACTACTCTCCCAGAAAATTTTTGTCTGGAAAGATGCATTCGCAAATAAACTTGCTTCAGGAACCTGTGAAAATCTACTTTTTCTAGAGTAGAAGGCAAGTAAACTAGGTCTCATGAGGATAATAAGAACCCTTTCTCAGAATAATACTTGACTAGGTTATCAAATGGCTATTTACTCTTCAAAACCTTTGCCCACTGCACCCCAATATTCATAGCAGCACTATTTACAATAGCCAAGACATGGAAACCACCTAAACGTCCATCGACAGATGAATGGATAAAGAAGATGTGGTATGTGTGTGTGTGTGTATATATATACATATATATATATATATATATGTATATATATACACACACAAACACATATGTACACACACTGGAATATTACTCAGCCAGAGAAAAGAAAGCGATAATGCCATTGGCAGCAACATGGATAGACCTAGAGATTATCATACTAAGTGAAGTAAGCCAGACAGAGAAAGACAAATATCACGATATTGCTTATATGTGGAATCTAGAAGACAAGATACAAATGAACTTATTTACAAAACAGAAATAGACCCACAGACACAGAAAACAGACTTATAGCTACTAAAGGGGAAAGCAGGGGAGGGATAAATTAGGAGGTTGGGATTAACATATACACACTACTATACATAAAATAGATAACCAACAAGGGCCTGCTGTATAGCACAGGGAATTATACTCAATATTTCATAATAACTTATAATGGAAAAGAATCTGGAAAAGAATCGATATATATGTATAACCGAATCACTTTGCTGTACACATGAAACTAACATGACATTGTAAATCAACTATACTTCAATTAAAAGAAAAGAGAAAAAAAAATCCTTGCCCTCTGAGTCCACCAATCCTAAACTATTCTATCACAAATGTACTCAATTCCAATCAGGATACTTGTATTGAAATACTTGTCTTAAACTGAACCCCCAGACTTTAAACTCTCCTGCCCTTCACGCCTCCCTTCTGAGTTGCTACTAAGACTTTGTCAAGGCATTGGCTTTCTTGGCTGCAGTGAGCCATACACTTGGCTTTGCTTGATCAACAGCTGTTAATGATGGTCAGCCGTTAACACCAGTCTTCATGGAAGCTACGATCCACCGAGGGAGACAGATCTTAACCAAGCACATAAGATAGTTTAAGGTACTGATAGTGCAATGAAGAAAAATAAAACAGGGAAGAGAAACAGAGAATGGTAGGAGGCAGGGGCTATTTCAGGTAACATGCTCAGGAGGACTTCTTTGGGGCCATGACATTTGAGCAGAGACCTAAGGGAAGTGAGAAGATTTGGGGAAGGGATGCTTTAGCTGAAAGGAACAGGAAATACCTAAGTCCTGAGGTGAGAATGACTGTAGTGTATTCAAGGAATGGCAGGATTGTTGGAGCACGATGAGGTGAAGAATTGAGGAAGGTGAGTTTGGAGACGTCAGAGGGAGTCGAGCTGAGGTGGTTGGATTTTGTTCTAAATGTGAAGGGGAAGACTTTGGAGGGATTTAAGTGGGGAGTGACATGGTCTGATTCAGATTTTTAAAAGATTACTCCGGCAGCTCTGTGGAGACTGGGTCGTGGTGGGGTGAGTGGACAGGGGGTAAGCATTAGGAGGCGATTGTAGAAGCCCAAGTGAAAGGTGATGGTGGTCTAACTTGAGTGCTTTCAGTGGAAGTGCTGGTTGGATTAGGGATATGCTTTGACGTCAGAGCTTGGTCTGGAGACTAGTCTTTGCACTGAACACTCTGGTGGATGGTGGTGCCATAGTGAGTCCAGAAGACTAGAGGAGCAGAAGGAGGCAGGAAATCCAGAACTCTGGTTTGGACACGTTAAACCTGTGGTGAGACAGACACACACAGGAAGTGACTGGAGGCCAGGCTGGCATCGTAGGAACTCATTCCCTTTATCTCTCTGGCGGCTTGATTGATGGCAAAATCCTGCTTTCAAGTTCTCCTACCTTCCCTCTTTCTCCTTCCATCCCCCAATATTCTCTTTTTCTAATCATTCCTGGTAGGAATGACTTTGCATTTACATATGCTCAAACCACACCTAATGTGCAAGTTAATCTACATATTCTAGAGTTTCACCTAAGGGAAATTTATAGTGGGGAGAAGGATTATTTAGTTAGCAGTATATTGTGGAAAGGTCTATGGTACAAATTTTTTAAAACAGTTACAGTTTTGGATCCACTAGTGGGTTGTGAAATCAGCTTAGTGGGAGGTGAAATCAATTTAGTGGGTCACAAACAACATTTGAAAGAATGAAATAGAATAGAGAATAAAAGAGTGCATCACATTTAATAAGGGTAAGTATTATGTGAAATGTTTGCTTCATACACACATATATATATACATATACTGGGCCACAGGGTAAAATGTTTTTCTTTTTTAAAGTGAACTGTAAAAGACCCTGAAAGTCACTGCTTAGGAGAGATGTGTTGTAAGTATTAGTTTTCAGATAGATAGCAGCAATTTCAAAGTCTGATGTTATATTTACAGTTAGGGCCAAGCCACAGAACCTATGGTGCTTTATTTCTTATTTATAAAATGGGAATAATATTTTCTCCCTGTGTTTAAGCCTGGATTCTTCTGGTGACAAGTGATAGGAAACTCAGCTCAAAATAGCCTAAGTTAAAGGAAAAAAGGTTTTATTGGAAGAATTCTGGGTCATCTCATAAAGTCTGAAGCAAGAGCTTGAGGAGGAAACGGGTAGTCTTGGCGCCTGGGACTAAACCAGGGAGCTCTGTTCTTTTTTAAAAAAAAATTATTTTATTGAAGTGTAGTTGATTTACAATGTTGTATTAATTTCTGCTGTACAGCACTGTGATTCAGTTACACACAACACACACATATATATGTATACATTCTTTTTCATATTCTTCTCCATTATAGTTTAGCCCAGAATATTGAATATAGTTCCCTGTGCTGTACAGTAGGACCTTGTTGTTTATCCATTGTCTATATAATAGTTTGCGTCTGCTAATCCCAAACTCCCAATCCATCCCTCCCCCACCCCCTTGGCAACCACAAGTCTGTTCTCTATGTCTGTGAGTCTGTTTCTGTTTCGTATATAAGTTCAACTGTGTCATATTTTAGATTCCACATATAAGTGATATCATATGATATTTGTCTTTCTCTTTCTGACTTCACTAAGTATGATAATCTCTAGGTCAATCCATGTTGCTGCAAATGGCATTATTTCATTCATTTTTATGGCTGAGTAGTAGCATTCCATTGTATATATGTACCACATCTTCTTTATCCAGTCATCTGTCAATGGACATTTAAGTTGTTTCTATGTCTTGGCTACTGTGAATAGTGCTGTTATAAACATAGGGTACATGCTTCTCTTTGAATTATAGTTTTGTCCAGATATATGCTCAGGAGTGGGATTGCTGGATCATATGGAACTCTGTTTTTAGGTTTCTGAGGAACTTCCAAACTGTTTTCCATAGTGGTTGCACCAATTTACATTCCCACCAACAGTGTAGGAGGGTTCCCGGGAGCTCTGTTCTGCTAGCACACTCTCTCTGCCCAGCTTGTCCTTACTCAGTTTCATTCTGTCCCATGGCAGACAGCTGTCTTTACATGGCCGGAAATTATGATGACAATCAACCTTGGGTTCCTATTCTAGCTCTGAAACCTAAGAGGCAAAAGGACACCTTTGCTAGTACCAATTAGAAAATCTCAAGGAAAGGCTCTGATTGGTCCATTTTGGGTCACGTGTCCACCCCCAATCAATCACCTTGATGTGGAGGATGAGGGCTTAAATTTGCCAGGCTGGGTTTTGTGTACAACTGCATGGGCATGTGTTTGTACTTATGCTTTTAGAAGAAGTTGAGGTAAGATATGATAGGAAGACAGTAAGAACTACTACATCTCTTATATGCCACTGGCATGTTCTGAGAATTAATAAAATATAGTTCATGAGAGGTTCTGAACTTGTAATTTACCTTGAGGAATAACTTAAATACCTTCACAGTAAACTAGCATCTGTGGAACGAATTCTTGGGCTCATTAAAAAAAAAGTAAGATGTGATTAATTCTACAGGAGGTGCCTCACGGGCCACCCCACCCTCTGCTTGATGTGCAGAATGCCTTCCCAAGGTCCTCTGTGCATCAATCCTAGCTCAGTTGGGTCTGTGCTGAGTTTTGTGATTTATTAAGCAAACTGGTTAGAGCAACTCTACATAGAAAAGACTCAGAGACACTCTGGGACCCTATAGTTCCTCAAAAGATCGTGAGGTCTAAGCTTTGCTTTTTCCAAGATTTCAAATTCCTCACATATATAATAAGCTTCATACTTAGGAAATGATGATCTCTGGTAATGGTGAGGAAAGATATTTGCTAATGAAAATCTAAATGAGAGATGATGAAGCTAAACAGCATTAGATTTGGTTAGTTTCCCTACATGATTGGTTGAGGGATCACTTATGCACAGAAAAAGTTTCTTTATGTCAGCCCCCATTCTTTTCTCAGAGTATCACCTCACTTCCAACAAATCATTTAAATATCTTATGTTGCTCCAGAGAATGTCCTGGCTACCCAGATATTTTCTTGTCAATCCTCTGTAATATGCTCTGTCACACTGGACCCTCCTGGGAATGAAACAGGTTTACTTTAAAATTTTATGAGATCAACTCCTCTATATCCAATGGCCAGTCATAGAATGGGGTTATTAATACAGAATAAGTAACAGGCAACTGACTTAGAGGACTGTAATTCCATTGAGAGGCTCTAGGTTTTTAAATTAATTTAATGCTTATGAAAGCTATAAGACTGACAGCCCAGGAGAATGAAGTGGGCTTTTTTCCTTTTGATGAGTCGCTACAACAGTATCAGAGACTCGACTGAAACTTGGCAAGGCCTGACAAGGTGGTCTCTTCGTCTGTGGTTTTTGTGGGATGGATAGGTTTGTCTTTGAACTCTTTCTTCAGAATGAGAGACTTTGGGCTTTGGGGGCAAAGAAACATGGGTTAGATTCCCAGCTCTATCTCTTGCTTATAATGTGATTTAAATATGGCCGTCAGATAAAATACAGCATGTGACGTTAAATTTGAATTTCAGATAAAATTTCAGATTTTTCTAAGTTATGTCCCAAGTATGAGATAGACTTACTTAAATTTCTTTTTTGTTTTGTTTTCTGATATTCAAAATTAATTGGGTATCCTAGATTTTTATTTGCTAAATGTGGCAGCTCTAGATTGAGTGCAGGTCACTGAAACTCTCTTTGTCTTAGTTTCCTCATCTCTAAAGCGGAACTAACAACTCTCATCCTGCAGGGATGCTGGGGGTTTGGATGATACAATGTATTCATTCAACAGGTATTTATTGACTGCCTACTCTGTGTGGTGAGCACAGCAGACAAGAATCCTCCCTGGTGGAGCTTAGATGCTATTGTGGGGGAGACAGACAATAATGAACAGAAATATTGTGTCAAATGGTGAAAAATCACAGCAGGGAAAGGGCAGGCATTGGTGTTGGGGAGTTGGGATTTTAAGTAGGTTGGTCAGGGAAGGCTTCCCAGAGAAAGGAATATTTGACTAAAGGCTGGAAGGAAGGAAGGAGGGAATCAGTTATATAGGCAGCTGGAGGAGGCTAATGCCAGGCAGAGACCAGCAAGGGTTAACGGTCCTGAGACAGGAGGTATCTGGCGTGTTGGAGGAGTAGCAGGGAAGCCAGTGGAGCTGGTGAGGAATGAGCCAGGAAGAGAGGAGAAAGCCCCTATGTGTAAAATGCCTGGTACATGTTGATGCCCCTTACCCCTGCGGTAGGGCTATCTGGACTCCGGTGACCAAAGAGCCTTCTGGAGGATCATGAGTCTTCCGAAGCTAGACATAGGGCCTCAGTTTTCTCAATCACAAAATGGGCATGAAAATAACAGCACGGCCTCCCTTACAAATTTGTTGAAGGGATCAACAGAGGTAAGACACATGAGAGCTTTGGTGTAACAGAAACTGTCACACACATGCAGTATTATTATTCAGAACAGCACAAAGCCCCTTAGCTCTTTCTGTTTTCCTCCCCAAGAGGGAGGAAGGCATAATTTGGTCATTTCTACAATTGAATATACTTTCCTGCCTTTAGCTGGTTAGCTCAAAACTCCCAATTGATGAGTCTGAGGCTCTGAGTTTTGGGGGCCATGATGGCCAGTCAGCATCACTCTGTCCTAAACTGTGAGGTACAGAGTAAGCCCCTCTTACCAGGAAGGGCAGCTCAGATGTGTTAGCCCATCTGGCCTGAGGGAGACTTGCTGTGAGCTTCAGAGGCAAGATTGAGAGCAAGGAGACAAGGCTGTGGTAGACAGGTAAGGGGCATTGGAGAAGGCCCTGGGAGCTGGCGGGCTCTGTAGAATCCAAGGTCAGGAATAATGATGTGAGGGTAGGGATTAGAGCTGGGATTGGTGCAGAGCTCTTGGTCAAGTCTTGAAGGAGCTGTTTGGTACCGAAGACAACTTGTGACAAGGAGGTCAGGAGCTCAGGTGAAGAAAGGGGGCAATGGGGTGAGAGGCCAGACCGTGGATCCCAGGTGCAGGGCACTGCTAGCTAAAGAAAATGGAAGGGAGTAATCCCTAATCCGTTTTCTTTGTTTGTTTTATTTTTCTGTGTATAGTTGGAAACTACCTCTTTGGGAATCAGTTTGAGACTTAAAAAATCACTTGGAAAGTTAAAATGCAGATTGCTAGGCCCCTCTGACTCAGAGACAATGGGGTGGAGCTTGAGACTTGGTAGGTGCAGTCTTTTTTTTACTGATGCTTGTTCAGGAGTTAGCTGTGATTTTGGTGTGTTTGTGAGAGGTGAGCTCAAGATCCTTCTACTCTGCCATCTTGCTTCAGACCACAAGAATCTTCAACTAAAAATGACACTGATGGTTCTGATGTAGAGCATTCGCAGTCTAATTTGAGACCTGTCGGGGGAGGTAAGTGTGCTCACCTATTTCCATGAAGCATAAAGGAGAGAGAAGGATTGTTTTGAACACTAAACTAAACTATCTCTGTTGAATTTTCTGTTTTCAGGCCAATTACCTCCTTACATCTCTGTGTAGTTCCTTAACTTTTTTCCTGTATATTAATCTTGATTTCTCTAAGTAAATTAAAGTTGTCTAATGATCGGGAACTGCATCTTTCACTTCCTGGTGTCCTGAGTAATACCCAACTTAGCGCTGGGCATGTGGAATTTCAATACTTTCTGACTTCTTACACAGCTCTCCTTGCTTCCACCTTACCTGTGCACAACATTTCTGCCGATGTCTTAGAGAAGTAGTATGATAAGATGTGGACGCATCTGCATAAAACTTTTCTCATTATTTGTAAAATGCCTTATTGCAGTGGTTCTCCACCTTGGATGCATAATACTGTATTTTCAAATCCCGATCCCAGACCCTACCCAAGACCAATTAATTAAGAATCTCTGGGAGTAGGACCCCGCCATTACTGGAGGGGGAAGAGGAAGCATTGCCAGAAGCTGGGAGCTTAGAGGAGGAGCTTCTGCAGCACAAGTGTTTAAGTCTTGGAAGGGAGTTTTGAAGGCATGGTGCTCAGACTTCTGCAGGAGGCATGGCTGACTGGTGCTCTGAGATCTGGTGGGAGTGGGGAAACAGCCAGTAATGCAGGTGCGGAGGCTTGATTGGTATTCAGGCAGCCAAAAGAACAAGGCCGGCTGGGGCTCAGCTCATGAAGGTGGGATGGGGACCACTAGCATGGCTGCTATTAGTCTTGACGCCAAAGGAATTAGGCGGTTGAGCCATAGCTGTCCTTTGCTGATGGAGTGATGCAGATTGGAGTTGGGAGCAGGAAGCTTGAGTTCCCTTCCTCTTTTCTTCAATCTGTAAGATGGTAGGCTGCTTGTCAAGGGAGTCTGGAAATGCGCTTTGTAGACTGCTAGCCCCAATTCATGGTACATCGTAGAGAACGGTGAAAGAATGACTTTATTGATGATAGGAAATAGATAAATAACCAGGACACCCAGCTAGTCAATGATGCAGCTGGGACTGGAACCCAGATGGCCTTGCTTTGGAGTCCATGCTGACCCCCACGCTTTGCTGCAGAGGCTGGCCATCTCTCCTCCCCTGTGGGCAGTATTGACCAGGTCTTCTCTTCAGAAGCTGAGAGAGAGAAGGGACACTAGCATCTTGTTCCTGGGTTGGGTGTCTGCTGAGCCACTGGGCCTGCTGATCTGACCTGGGCTCTCTGAGTGGGGGAAAAGCACAGGGGAGAGACGGTGTGATGGTTCTGGCAGAAGAGGCCTCCTTGAGTTTCCAGTTCCCTAGAGATACTGAAGACGGATTGTCATGCCTGTAGGCTCTAGAATGGGCAATTTGGAGGATGGATGAGATTAGGGACTGCTGGATTTTCAGTGCTGGGCAAAGAGTCTCATGTATTAGAAAGCGCCCACCGGGGGTCAGTCATGTATACAGTTGCATTTTTTCCAAGGAACCGCCAAAGGAGGGGGAATGGAATGGTAGGGATGGATTCCCTCTTTAGTGGGGCGGATGGAGACCTCTAAGTGCCTCACGTGAGATAGATCAGGCACCTAACCCAGGAACAGCCCAGTCTAGAGGGCTGTTCTTGTAAGGTGACAGTGCTTTTGGTCAAAAGAGAAGACAGCCAGTCCTCCGGAGCAGTCGCATTAGGAAAGAACCCTTTTCTCTTGCTCATTCCTGTGGTAATACAAGAAGAATAAACATGGGGAAGAAGGAGGTATGGGAAAGAGAGAGAAGACAGTATCCCCTACAGACCACCAGATGTTCTGTGACACGGGGCCAGTGACAGACTTTTGACTGTTGGGTGGGTGGGTGGGGAAGGGAAGCGGCGGTTATAAACTCCCAGGAACATCCAGCTTCAGCATGTGAGGTGAGACAGCCCCAGTATGGGAAGGGTGGTCCTTGAGGCAGTTACATCTGTAATGGGAAACTTGGGAGTGGAGAATTCAGAAGCTGAGGGATAGGTGCACAGACCCCATCAAGGGGATATGCAGCGCCCTGGGCCAAGCACTGACATGATCAGATGGGTCATGAATTTGACCACGTTGGTCATTAAGGCAGGTTTGACCAGCGTCACTGAAAAAACATTACCTGGCATTGCTGAGTACTGATTGGGCAATGCCATTTTATGGCCAAGTTCTTTTTTTTTTTTTTTGCGCTTTGCTGATTTCTCTCTTTTTTTTTTTTTTAACATCTTTATTGGAGTATAATTGCTTTACAGTGGTGTGTTAGTTTCTGCTATAGAACAAAGTGAATCAGCTATACATATACATTATCCCCATATCCCCTCCCTCTTGCGTCTCCCTCCCACCCTCCCTATCCCACCCCTCTAGGTGGTCAAAAAGCACCAAGCTGATCTACCTGTGCTATGCGGCTGCTTCCCACTAGCTATCTATTTTACATTTGGTAGTGTATATATGTCCATGCCACTCTCTCACTTTGTCCCAGCTTACTCTTCCCCTTCCCGGTGTCCTCAAGTCCTATGGGCATGTTCTTAAAGAGATTATTATTTAACCTTCTTGCGATAGAATGAAATAAAATTGGTTTAATTATTTTTTTTCCTTCTGAGCAGCACTCTCCTTTGATTATTCTGAATCCTCAAAAGAGGCAGAAGAAAAATTCCATTGTTGGGACTGAATCAGTGCACGCCTTTGCTGGGCTGCCCTTTCCTTGGCTTGCTCCTTTGATGTGGTCGCTGGGGTCATTCCTGGGTTTGACCTAGAAGTCAGGGAAACACTCAAGAAGAATGAGGTCCCTCGTTAACTTTTTGCCAGTTTTGTTAAGTATAAATAAAACATTTTATTATGTGTGGGACCCACTTTAAAATCATCCCAGTTTTCTATTGTGGCAGACTATGTGTGTATCAATAATACATATAATTGCACTTAAAGCAGAATGGGTGTATTGGTCTCCTGAGGCTGCTGTAACAAATTACAACAAATGTGTTGGCTTAAAACAAAAGAAATATGTTCTTTTACAGTTCCAGAGACCAGAAGTCTGAAATCAAGATGTTGGTCAGCCATGCTCAAGTGGAGAATCCTTCCCTGTGTGTCCAGCTCCCGGTGGCCCCAGGAGACCCTTGCAGCAGGGCTGTGTAGCTCTGATCTCTGCCTGCATCTTCACCTGCTTCCTCTTCTCCCTCCATCTGTCTCTTATAAGAACACTTATTGTATTTGGAGTCCACCTGGATAATCCAGGATGATCACCTTCTCAAGATCTTTAACTTCATTACGTCTGCAAAGATCCGTTTTACAAATCAGTTTACGTGCACAGGTTCCTGGGCTTAGGATGAAATGCATCATTTCATCATTTCGGGGGCCATCATTCAACCTGCTACAATGGGTTTGTTGATCTTATATACCTTATTTTATTCTTTTAAGATTTTTTTTAAGTGGACAAATTTTAAAGTCTTTATTGAATTTGTTACAATATTGCTTCTGTTTTATGCTTTGGTTTTTTGGCCACGAGGCATGTGGGATCTTAGCTCCCCGACCAGGGATAGAACCCTCTGCATTGGAAGGCAAAGTCTTAACCACTGGACCGCCAGGGAATTCCCTTATATACCTTAAAATAGCTGACCTTTGGCATCTGAAATTTATCATAATCACGAGCTCATCTTTACTGAGCACTTTCTCTGTGCCGTACACGGTGCAAAGTCTTTGAGCTTATTGGTTTATAATAATCCTCATCACAATTCTTTGAGATGGCTCCTATGGTTATTTTCATCACACAGATGAGAAAGCTGTGGTTCAGAGAGGTTAAGCGATTTGTCCAGGGTCACAGAGCTTCTGCGATGGTGAGGGGTGCGGTCAAGATTAAGCCCAAGTCCATCTGCTTTGAGTTTGGGCTTTTAACCATTATGCTGTGGAAGAAATAAACAAACATACTCCAAGAGTCTTAAAAGCTTTAATTCAAAAACAATTTTTTTTTTCTCTTCAAGCTCTTAAAAATTGCTGGTGAGCAAGTAATGTTAACACACATACATCTCCTGGTTATCCATGTGCTTATCTTGACCCCAAATCCAAGGTGTATAGCACAATCCAGTAAAGGAGTGTCTTTGAAAATGAAACAAATATTATGTCTCTAGAAAATAACCAGTGGTGGGGTCTTCTTTCTAAAATAATTCTAAAATTTAAGGAAAGGCAAAAAGCTAAGTTTTGCAAAGCAATATTGAATTCCCCAAATTTCCCTCAATGTAGGTAACAACTTGAGAGCCTGGGTCATAGTAACACAGAACATTAACACTCCTTCAATTGAGCATTTCTGTGAAATCGTCAATTATGATACATTTTTTGCTTTCTTGACTTAAAGCAAGATCCAAGGATTTTGAATTAACTTTGGCAAGTGAATTACCTACGGGCAAGAAGAAAAATGCCCTCTGTAGCCTGTTATAGTGAATATAGCGGTTGATTATGACTCGGGAGAACAGTTTGCAGTCTGACTTGAGTCCAACTAACTAGTGTGACTTCTAGAAGGTTACTTCATTTCTCTGAGCCTCAGTTTCTTGTTAAAAATGGGCTGGAGCTGACCATTTCTTTGGTCTTTGATAGTTTGATAAAAGCTCTGAAACCTCTTCTCAGAAAAATGCACACACGCGATTTTCCATGCAATGAAAGATTCATATGCTTCCTGTAGACCGTTTCTGAATCTCCTAGGTTTCCGGGGACCCCAGGTTATGACCTCTGGACTAGAACATCTCTAATGTCCCCAATAAGCTAGGATTCTTTTAATATTTGCATTACCTTAATCTATTAGAGAGAGAACTATGTGTGACATTATGAAAGAAAAATCCTTCAATAAACAGAGAAAGAGGAGAGGGCCACGTGGGAGCTGACGGAAATGTATCTATTTTAATACAGAGAAAAATACGCGAATTTTGAAAGTGCTCTTGGGTTATGGAGCCCCTGTGAAACTCTCTTAAGAGTATGGCACAGATTGAAGGGTTTTGACTTTTGAAAGCTTTTGACTTTGGAGTTTTCATCAAATTACATTTTCCATCTCATGCCAGGGAGGCAGTAGTGCTTTTGCCACAGCCAGAATCCTAGCGGAAGGGCTGTTGGCAGTTCCAAGGAGTCAGAAAAAGTTCACGTGGCAGAGGGACGGTGCCCCGTGCACAAAGAAGCTGTGTGGTTCTCCTAGGATGGGTTTGTGTGCGAGCTGGTGCTCCAAGGATGCCCAACGGGTACCAAGGAGATGCCCAGGAGGTAATATTTCCACCACAGACCCGACCAATTGTTAGCCCGGACTGGGGCACGAACCCGTGTCCCCTGCATCGGCAGGCGGACTCTCAACCACTGCGCCACCAGGGAAGCCCATGTTAGCACTTTTACGTTAGGGAATTAATGCTTTTTTTCTGAATCGGTTCTCCTGTTAGAGGGCTATTGCTTTACCAGTTTGCATTCCCCCACATCCAAGGTGCCACAGAAAATTATTCACTTTTGTGGCCTTTTGATTAGCCGAGGTTTGGTTGTTGGTGCTACAGCATGCATGTTATGCCTGTACAGCAAGGATGAGCTTGTCCTCAGTCACCTGTTGGAGATAACTGACCAGCAGGAGAGGACAGGTCAGCAGAGCTGGGCTTGTGGGGTTGCTTTTCTGTGGGGTCTCCTGAAGCTTACCATAATGGTTACTTTCGTCAGCCTTGCTTGAGCGTCAGCAGCTGACAGTGTGCGTCTGTGCACACAGGTGTGCATGAGATTCAGGATGCTAAGATGAGGGAGAACCAAATGGCACCAGGTCCTGTGGCTAGAATGAAGAGAGCTGAGTGTCAAACTCTCTCCCCCTTGACATCCAAATCTAACCTTCCTGCCTTGCTTTTGGACAACCCCATTCAATAGAACTTTCTGCAGTGATGGCAGTGTTCTTTATCAGCGCTGTCCAGTATGATGGTTGCTAGCCACATGGTGGCTTTTAAGTCCTTGAAATGTGGCTAATATGATGGAAAACTGAAAACTTTCAATTCAATTCAATTTAGTGAATTTAAATTTAAATGACCACATATGACCAGTGGCTACTGTACTGGACAGTGCAACTCTGGATGGTCCCTTCTGATTTCATTTTCAAGGCATAGTGTCCAAATGTGAGACACTGTGCCTTAAATCACTGTCATCCTTTTGATAGGCAAACTTAATGATCAGCTTAGAATGAAAAAAGTCTTATTAGCTTGTCTGTATAAATAAACATGTGCTCCATTACTGTCTGCTCGGTAGCTTGGTTTCTCGGTGATATTTGCCCCCGTCTACGTGCACACGTGCGGCACACACATCAAGACGATTTCTTAATGGGTGGCCCCTGTTTCTTATACGTCCCTGCAATTTCTGCCTAGATGGAACCTGCCAAACCTTCCTTTTTCTACCCTCAGAGTTTTTGTTCTTAATCCATTCACTTCAAAATATCATTACCATTGCAAACAAGGAAAATGTGTTTATCAGAAACTGCAAACTCCTTTAGGGCCTCGTAGGATTAATCATGGTTATAAAGTTTTATTAAACACAATTTTTGTTTAATGACAAGCTCCACCAGTCCTTCCCATCCCAAACCAATCCTGTCCTAAGGGTGAATTGTGCTCAGCAGATTGTCTTCAGCAGACCCTCCAAGACAATCCCGATTACTTTGTCATGCACAGAGATATTTTTCTTCCTGGATAATTTGAGCTTCCTTAAAAATCACATCTGTTTCATACTTTATTTATTTGTAATTTAAATCCTTAAATTGAATCTTTCATTACTAACATCTGGGCTTGAAATGCAGCCCACTTGAAAAAAATACAAATTTTATTTTATTTGGAGTTACCCCCCTTCACTCGGTAGCACTGGTACAAACATTCTCTGGCCAGAGGCAAAACAGCCGGGTATCTTAAAGCTGTGATGCTGTACCACGTGTAATGGGGCTCACTTGATTGTCCCCGAAGTGCCTGGCAATTTGCCCAGAATTAGACTGAATGCACGTAATAAGCTGTAGAATTTCCACAATATTGACAATTAGATATCTCTATACAGCAGCAGCTGTGTATTGTTCTCATGGTATGGTCCCCTCAAAGCACCTCCTAAAAAGAAAAAAAAAAACCTGGCAGAAGGTTGCAGGCAGCAGAAAGGTAATATACATTGCATGAAATATCTCAAATTCAGATTAATCGGGATGTTTCTATTAGTACAGTTTTCTGCAATGGAAATCATGGCTGAAACAGAATGCTTTGGAATAGGAGCTTATAACACCACATCTGTATCGGGTGATTGCTATATTTTTAGCATGTTTCCAAGGAAGATACCTTTCTCATTTCCATTCATTGTGAAAGGGAGGGAATTGTATCACTGGCAGTCCTGGAGCATCTTGAGTCTTTGAGATGGAGCAGTTCTGACCCTATGGCCGTGTTGAGATGCTCGTCCCCTTCTGAAATGGCTTTGGTCATTTAAAATAAGTTTCACTATCCCCTGAATGGAAATTAGCCCCAAGAAATCATCTTGTTTGTGGACAGTTTTGATGAAAAATAGCTTAGTTTCTAATTTGCCATTTTTGCACTCCTAATATGCAGGGAGCCATTTGGATAAACATAGAAACATCTCTCCCATGTTTCACCATTTTTCATAATATTTCTCCACCAGCCCATTTGTTTCATGATTATAGAAAATAAGGCAGAACATGAAGGAACTGTAGTAATAGTTTCCCACTATCTAGAAGCCACTGCCTACAGTCCTAGGATTCGAATATTATTTTAAACCACACAATTGAAGTTTGCATTATGAATAGCTAATCTCTGATGTTTCGCCCAGCGGATCTGGGGAAGGCTGTTGTCGTCTGGAGCCAGACTCGGCAAACTTTGGGTTTTGCTGTTTGTCTCCTTGCAGTAGAAATGAACGTTTTCAAAGAAAGCTTCTGATTTTAGAAAAATACCATAAAACCCCGGGAACAATAAGATGCCATGTTTTCTATTGCAAATCTTAATTTATCAAACTAATTACCAACAAAATGTAGCTAAATTGCTGACAGTCTTGAGACTGATTAATTCAGGAACAAGACACTATTGGGTTCCTTAAAGGTTAGCAGTAGCGTTTGGGTAGCATTTTAGAGAAGGACTCTTTCTTATCTCAAATTACATCATAGGCTTCTTTTAGAAAACTCCACGTTATTAAGAATGCATTTGAGTTCAGTCTAGCACATACATTTATTTCCCCATTAGTGCTTGTTAGAGGAGAAAAGAGAAGCCAAATTTCTTTTCTTAAAAAATTGAAGCATAGTTGATTTACAGTGTTGTGTTAATTTCTGCTGCACAGCAAAGTGACTCAGCCATACATACATATACATTCTTTCTTATATTCTTTCCATTGTGCTTCATCACAGGACACTGAATATAATTCCCTGTGCTCTACAGTAGGACCTCGTTGCCCATCCATTCCATACATAATAGTTTGCATCTGCTAACTCCAAACCAAATTTCTTATTAACAAAGAGGACTTATTTTGGAACTCGTAGTTTTTCTCTTGCAGTGCAATTTAAAATTCCTGCGCACTCTCTCTCTCTCTGTATCTCTCTTTTAAAATTCATTTCTATTTAGTTGTCTATTCCTTTCTTTTCTCTGGGTCCAGTCTTTAACGATCGCTCATTAGTGATTGCTTTTTGTATTTAGAACGCATCAGGGGATCGGGTGGGAGCTCCCTTCTAGGAACCAGGAACTCTGAATGCTGTAGTTTTGGCTCTGCTGCTAACAAGCTGGGCGACTTTAGGTTAGCTGTTCCTGTCTCACTGGGCTTCGGTTCCTCCAAACGTGAACTAAATGTCAGCAGAGCTTGACGATCTAGGAGATACAGTCGATCACGACCCTGGCACCGGCTTCGGAGATGGAGATTTCTTTTATCAGGCATGGGAAAGGTGCTTTCTCGGCACCCATCGTCACCAACCTTCCCCCTGTGTCCTTGCACCGGCCTGCAGCTGAATCAGAGCCTAATGAGGTCAGATCACGATATGTATTCCTGGGAACTGAAGACAGGGCTGAGACGGCATGAAATGGTATTGCTTGGGCCTTTTTGTTGCCAGCAACGTAACATCGAGTCCCTTTGGTGCCTAATGTACTCCAATAAAGGAGGTTAAAGAGCCAGTACATTAATTGACTGCAGCCCTAAGTCCCTTTTATAACCTGTGTTATCAGCATAAGTACAAGTGTGGTGTAGTAAGGAATATCATTATGAAACAGATTTCCTGGGAGAGGAATTAGCTGGCTCTGGTGGGCATCCCTCCTGTAATGAACACACTTCCCTGTTTATGAATACAGTCGTAGATGTACTCTTAACAATTCTGCCAGGGGAAAAAAAGAAGTTTCATTGGGTATCTCAGGCCGAATGGAGCATTTTCTCCAACTGGTTCTTGAAGGGTTAATTTGCAGTTTAATATTAAATACCATAAAACAAGCTGTAAATAATGTAATGATATGTATTGTTAAGCTACATATACTATACCAGGTGCTAGGACACGCACTCCTCACTTAGCTAGCTATAATCTGGGGCAGTCAACAAACACAGATGTATTTTAACAAAGAGAGAGAGAGATAAAGACAGAAAGAGTAAGAAAAAAAAATTAAAACATATGTAAGGTAATTTAACCAAGATAGAGATCCACGTAAAACTTGGCCTATTTTTTTTTCTCAGAGTAGCTTTCCTGTACTGGGTGAAATACAACAGCATTTTGGCTTGTTTTTGGAACACACAAGCTAAACACGTGGGATACACCTTGACAGGCCTTTTGTATAACTACAAGGAAACTGATAATCCTAAATAAATTCACGGGAAAAATATGAATCTTTGAATCCTAGTAATTATAATGGTTATTTTTCACTTTTGTAGCACCTGCAAAAGATGTATATATAACAAAGCTTCCAAAAGCTCTAATTAACTTTTAATTTTTTTCTATTTACTGGCTTTAACCAGTTTTCATTAATTGGCAATTTATATCTATATATTTTTACCAAATATTTCTGTTACTTTTGAGTGGCTGGAGATCACACATGATTGAATTTATTTTCACTGAGTTTGTTTTTCATTTTTGTCAGCCATTTGCTCTAAACTTCTCCTTCTCTGGCCCGCTTGTCAAGGGGGTGTGGAGAGAAGTGGGAAATTTCCAGGTTGATCTTGGGGGTGGGAGAAGCCCACACTTGCTCCTCTGGTGCGGTGACATGGTTTCTTTCTAATAGCCCCAGTCAGAATTAACTGCTCCTACCAAATGTGCAAGGGCTCTGTTTGGAAGACCTCCAGCCTCAGCTTTTCGACAGATTACTCTGGGCTATTCAGGGCACAAGATGAGACTGACCACCACGAAGAGTATGCTTTGGGGCTTAGGGCAAGTCAGACTCAGATGAAGCAGCGCTCAGGGAGGGGGAAGGGGGGGTCTTAAAATGGACATGCCAGGGGAAGACGGAGTCTGAGATTGTCTGAGGGCTAAACTTGTGACCTGGGGAGGAGAAAACATGCACTATTTACCAGGAAATCTGGAGGAAGGAGGAAGCAGCCCATACTTTAGTTTTTTTCTCGCTCTCTCCCTGCCTTTCTTTCTTTTTTCTGATTTTTTTTTGTTGAAGTATAGTTGATTTACCATGTTGTGTTAGATTCAGGTGTACAGCAAAGTGATTCAGCTATACATACATATATATATATACTTTTGCAGATTGTTTTCCATTATAAGTTATTACAAGATATTGAATATAGTTCCCCGTGCTATACAGTAGGTCCCTGTTGGTTATCTATTTTATATAAAGTAGTATGTATCTGTTAATCCCAAACTCCTAATTTATACTCCCCTTCCCCTTTTGTTAACCATAAGTTTGTTTTCTATGTCTGTGAGTCTATTTCTGTTTTGTAAATGTTTGTTTGTCTTGTTTTGTTTTAAAGGAAACTCCAGGAGCCTGTGCCATCTCTATAGAAGTGGACATGGGTGGACGGTTTTGCTAAATATCTGAGAAGCCTCTCAGTTACCAGGGAAGAAGAAAGGCCACTGTGTCTAGGGGTTGGATAGTGACCTGGGAAGAGGTGAAGAGGCATGTTTATGTCAGGAAATCTGAAATGGGAGGAATCAGAGCAGGGGTGTATGTGTGTGTGTGTGTGTGTGTGTGTGTGTGTGTGTTACTCTTTTTAAAAATGTAACAGGGACTTCCCTGGAGGTCCAGTGGTTGAGACTTCACCTTCCAATGCTGGGGGTGCAGGTTTGATCCCTGGTCTGGGAGCTGGTATCCTGCATGCCTTGTGGCCAGGAAGCCAAAACATAAAACAGAAGCAATATTGTAATAAATTCAATAAAGACTTTAAAAAAATAACATTTTTAAGCTGCTATCCATGTGGAAGTGGAAGCTGCTGGAAGGTCTTGGCTGGTGTCAAGTACACCGCAGCCCAGTGACCCACGTCTCTGGCTGACCGCGGACCCCAGCCAGAGTGAATGCTGCCTGAAAGTAAGCCCTGGGCTTGTTGGGATGCAGAGTTTCGGTGGCCACCACAGCCATCTGCAGGACATCAAAGCTGCTGCCTGATGGCGCTCGGCTGCCAAAGCTTCTAAAGGGTTTGGCGCTGGCCTGGAAATCGGATGCAAACTGTCCATCTGCCGCATGGCCCTGGCGACAGCTGACTCTTTTGCAGTCTGCAAGATGGACCCGGCCTAAGCCAATCAGCCCCTGTTCCTGATTGCACAAGGTTTGTCTGACCCGTTTCATTACCCAGACACACGCGCTACAGTATGTGCTTTTTCATTGTGCTCGGTACGTGACGCTATAAACACCAGGGCTGGGGACGAGCTGAGAAACCAAAGGGGACGCACTGCTGCTTCTGCGGAGAAAGCAGATTGGCAATGTTCAAAGCATATTGGGGCATAACAGTAGCCTAAAAACCCCAATATGGATTAGGGCAGCTGACCAGATGTCTTGATGGACCTTTTTTAACAAGTTTCAAGGGTATCCCTACAGGACATAAACGCCAACTCTGTACATCTGTGTACATCTTTTCTGTCCCACCCCCTCCTCGCTTCAACTAAGTGTGTGGTGCAGGGAAACTCGGAACGGAGCTCACAGCTCCAGTGACGTTGAAACGCTTGGACAAGCTCAGATGGTGGCCTACCTGCCCAGGAAATGCCTGAACTGCAGTGGGAGGGAATGTCTACTTACAGTCGAGGGAGCCAGTGAAGGCACGACCCCAGAGTGGATGTGAGCGCTTCTGCAAGCTGCCCCTTTGAGGGCAGAGAAGGATTTTTGGAACTGGGCACTGTTTCCTTCACTGCCGTCTGCAACGAGCTTTTATAGGCGCTCTGGCAGTTCAGGGGCATGTGTTAAAGTCAGATTTGTTTCTGGCTGACATGGTCGGGGTTGCTCCCATCAGAAAGCCAAGCAAATCTGCAAGCATTCCACGATTAGATGGAGGGTGGGCAGGGATTTTAGGGCAGAGGAGCAAATTTATAATTGGAATTTTCTAAGTTACAGGCGTGTGCACATGGGAGATGACACTGGATTTTCAAAGTTTGAAAATCACAAGGAAAATGCGGTGGTTTGAATATTTGGAGTCTCCAGAGTTCTGGCTAAATTCTGGACTCTTTGGGGGGTAATGGCATATTTAACCAGAAGTGATTCTAACTTAAGATTTCATACGTTCCAAAAGATTATTACTATTTTTTTTTTGTAATCTGAAGTTGCCTCGAGGTTAATCCCAACCCCTGGTTTGGGTTCTACGTGTGAGTTAAATGCAGCATCTCCTTTAAGAGCAGATTAGGCACATAACTTGCCACCGGATGTGTTTGTCAGACTCTGTCTGAATAACTGGTTAGCTCTCTATCTGCATCTGTTTGACCAAAGCAGAAGATAATATTCGATCTGCAAATTTACTGGGGCTGATGGTCAGGATCTGAAGTTTTTGTAGCTCAAAACTTTCTTTTCCTTAATGATCAGCATTTAAATGTGTCGAAATAAAATGTTCACAACCAACTAAAATGGGCGTGATAGTAATGTGAAGCTCCTCTTAGAGCACCATGGACTCGTGTTACAGTCGGAATGGAAATTTGAGATGATCTGGGCCAAGATTCTTTTTGTACCGATGGGAGAGTTTGATGGACGAAAAGATGAAGTGGCACGTTCAAAGAAGCACCATCCTAGTGCTGTGCGTTTCCCTCTGGGCTTGAACCAGGCTAACTCAAATACTGAATTTGCTCTCCTTAGCAGAGACATAACCACATACCTGATTCATATTTTCTTTGGTTTAAAAAAAAAAAAAGGAAAGATAATGCTTTTAGATGAAGTTAGAGATTTTACAATTAAAAAGTCCAAAATCTTGCCTTGGCCAGGAGGAATGAAAAGGTTTCCTCAATTGGCCAGGAGGAATGAAAAGATTTTCTCAAGCTCAAAGATGAGCTTCGTTCATCTTCTGTTTGCAAGGCTGTTTCAAAGACCATTTTAGCTGGAGACAGGGAAGCACTGAGCTTTGCCAAAGGCAGTTGGGAGCTGGCACAAACTGTAGCGGGCTCAGACCAGAGCTCCTGGTGACAATCCTCTACCTGGTGAAGCCGAGAGGCAGACCAGCCCTCACCAAGAATGCCAGCCCACCTCCTCTCGGCTGGACTCCTCCAGTCAGGACCGATACTGCTGATGGGAGCCTGGGGTTCAAACGTGCATGACAAGGGATTATGCAATGGATGCAGAGACACACTCTTTCCTGGTTAGCGTTGGCAAAGCCAATTCTGTTCTGCCGCATTATTATTAAAAATAATGCCAGGTGCGGCATAAATAAAAGCTCCTAACACACTGTGCCATTTAACTTGCTTTTGTAAATGAAAGTCTTTCTTTGTTCCCTACTTCTCGCTGAAACCACTTTTATGTTGGCCAGTGAAAGGAGAAAGCTCCCAGCCTCAAACCTTCCGAAAGAGCATGTTGTGTGAATGTGGAGTCTGGTATCCAGGGCCCAATGCTTTGTATCCCTTCTTTCCAGCTTGAAATTCACTTTGCTTTCTTGTTGTTTT
The DNA here is from genome assembly GCF_005190385.1 of Monodon monoceros. NCBI lineage: Eukaryota > Metazoa > Chordata > Mammalia > Artiodactyla > Monodontidae > Monodon > Monodon monoceros. The sequence goes on from NW_021703767.1 coordinate 134,518,407, forward strand.
TCAGACATGGATGGATGTTGTAGAAACTCTTTTTCTAACCAGATGACGCCAAATTACATGACAGTTTTGACTCCATCCCAATATGGTAGGTTCATAAAAGCCATTAGGCGCAGTCACCTCATTTATTTAGTCTGCTTGGGTGATCTGAAAAAAAAAAAATCACAAATGTGCTAAAGATGTGATTTCAAAAATCATGAATTAAAATTTGGGAATGTGGGGGGCTTCCCTGGTGGCCCAGTGGTTAAGAATCCGCCTGCCAACGCAGGGGACACGGGTTCGAGCCCTGGCCTGGGAAGATCCCACATGCCACGGAGCAACTAAACCTGTGCACCACAACTACTGAGCCTGCACTCCAGAGCCCGCCGGCCACAACTACTGAAGCCCGCACACCTAGATCCCGTGCTCTGCAGCAAGAGAAGCCACTGCAATGAGAAGCTCGTGCACCGCAGCGAAGAGTAGCCCCCGCTCACTGCAACTAGAGAAAGCCCATGCACAGCAACAAAGACCCAAGGCAGCCAAAAATAAATAAATAAAATAATTTGGGAATGTGAAAACTGGGGGCAAAATGCTTCAGCACAATCTATAATGGTTGATTCAAATACTGCAATTCTTACTAATAACTTGTGGACAGACTTCAACTTTTTTTCTAAAGTCAGAATGAGCAAAAAATTCATTTAAAATCTCCCATTATCTCCTCCTTATTTTGCCATCACTATGGCTGGTCCCTCTATGCAGTCAAGACTTCTGGGGATGCTGCACAAGGGAAAAGCAAGTATTGATATTTCTTTAGCAAGATTCTGTCTTGAACTCTGACTTTATTTATCCAGGAGCTCTGGGTGGAAACAACTGTTTTGTTGCTGGGTTTGTTGGGGAAGACCTGGCTCCTACCTCTAGAATATCTGGTTTGTAGAAAGTGGCTACTTAGTTGCCTTAGAAAAGAACATGAAGATAGATTGAGAAGTTACTAGGAGGGAAGCAAAGGTTTAAGTGTAGATGTTATTTCCATCCATGTGCACCTGGGCACTTCTCCCCACAGACATTCTCAGGGCTGGCATTTGTCTGTTTTCTGGATTTCTTTGGATCTACATGATGATAAATAGCCGGAAAGTAAAAAATGAGCCCAACCATCCAGGTGTTTTGACTGGATGTTCCAGGCATTTCAACAAAAGTTTATGGAGTGGTTCTTACAAATAAGGCTGAGTGGTGAAGGCATTGAGAGACACCAAGGGGAATAAGATGCATCTTCTGTTTCTAAGAAGTCTGTAACAGAGTCAGGCTTTGAGCTCAGTTCATCCCAGGAATTCTTAGTGAATTCGGGGGATGTGAGTAGAGGAAAGTTATGGTTCAACAGGACATGTGTCTATAGGTCAGGCCCATGAATCAGACTTGTTCAGTCAGTTTCTTTAAAGAACGTGTCCATTGCATGGGGAAATTCCAGCAAGTGTCTGTAACTTTGCAGACTGCCACATTTCTAGTGCTGGGGCTGGACTGGAATTTGTTCTAACGGATCAGGGTTTGGAGTGTGTATCAAAGATTGTATTATGATTAGAGGACCTGAGTAATTAATCATCCCTAGCCAGGGCCTTTTTGAAAGAGGGAGTGCAAGCTATTAATAATTATGCTGGGATAACAGGAGTAAAGTGGGATGTCCTGGGCAAATGGGCTGTATGATCACTCTAGTTACAGCTTTCTCAGTATACCTGTGGGAAGGGTGGGGAAGGGTTCCTGATGTCATCTACTGTGCTATCTCCAGACCCAAGGTCACCAAATTGAAATAATGCTGAAATGCAACTTTAATGGTCACGTCCTCAGCATTTATTTGGCCACACCTTGCTGGGAACACAACCCTTCTTAGTTACCTTTCCACTAAATCTAATGGCCAGTTCTGCTCAGAAGCAGACACCCAGCTGAAGATTAAGCCTGACAGTGATTTGGATCATCTGAGTTACCAGATCAGTTGTATCTTCAAAGTTAAATGCCATGGATCATATATTCTGTTTACTACAAAAGGCCACGTGGGATAAAATTTGAAATATTTCAAGTAGTAACATTAAAAAGAGAGTTAAGGTAGTACCTCTTTAATTGTTCTTTGGTTTTAAAAATCAGATTTAAAATATTTCATTAACAATATAATAGCTTATCCATTTCACTTGGTTTGCAAATGTTGCAATGAAAGTGCTTTAAGGATCGAACTGATTTCTTTCTTGAGCTTTTTATTTCTCTCACGAATTATATTGAACTTAGCAAAACATGCTGTTTGGCACATAGTAAGAACCCAATAACTTAATAAACAAATAAATGAATTTGGTTAAACCAAAGTAAAAATCAGCTGCCTCATTTGCTTTCCAACTTCTTTCCGGACTTCCAAAATTCTGTAAGAAATTATCCCCTAGCAGAAATATCCATCTGTGTTTGAGTCATTTTTAAGTCATTGACCTATATTGCTATGTTTGATGTGCATTCGAGTGTGTGTGTGTGTGTGTGTGTGTGTGTGTGTGCGTGTATAATTAACTTTCTGCTGAAGCCTAAGGCATAGATGTTACCAGAGCACAGCATTTAACATTCAACACTTTTTACATTTCTTGTAGGAATTCTCTTCGATGCTTATAGGTCCTAATCTGCATGTTCTGTGTGGGTGAATCCATCTTTACTGTCATCTCCCTGTCTTTTCTGGGCAGTGGTTATAACTGTATAAATGGTTCTACCTATAGTGCCTAGCATAGTTCAGACAGAATTCAACAACACGGTGATTTTTTAAAAAATAGCAATGACAATGAGGAAGTAGAATCTTTGTTTGGATATATTTTATAAATAGAAGCTTAAGGAAGGGGACCAAGAATTTTGGACTGTATTTTCATCCAAATCATTGAAAGCACTATAAAAGGCAAATTGCTTAATCCGTGAAAGTTTTTATGTTAATTTGATGTTTGCTAGGAACTCTTGTTTAATAAATCCATCTATCTTTTGCCTTGAATTTAAGATGAAAAACAGAGATGCTATACAAAATCTCAGTCATGTGGGAAAAAATCCGTAAACCGTATTTGGAAGGAATTGTGAAGGGTAACTGGCAAATTGTGGATACTGTACACTGTTAACATGTTATGCTTTAACCCAAACAAAATTAATAGTTCACTTGGGTTTTGGAAAGATTCCTCCTGGACCAGCAGTGTATTTCTGAATGACATAAATATAAGAAAATTAGAAATTAAAAGGATTTAGGCGTCTTACATAAATGAGAGCCTCCCTTACACAAATTACTAAATCTATTCAGAGTAATTTATCAAGCAGTTATATGTTGTTTTGCTGTGTTGAAATTCCAGAAAATTTAATAACAACATACTTTCTGGAAATTGCATTAACATAGACCATTAATAAGTTAGACCTATGGAGCTCGTGTGGCAGTATAATGTTGCCATTAGCAATGTATAGTAAAGTGGGAGCTGGTTATCACATAAGCATATCTATGGTGATGCCGAAAGACAAGGTTTCCCGAGAGCTTTCAGTATCATCTGAAATAAGCACTTAGAAAATTGTTCTATGGTATTTAGCAGTTAACACGAGCCAACAGTGGTGAGATAAGTGGTCCCAAATGAAAAGGGTATACAGGGAGCCAGTTGTCAAATTTTACAGCCAGAAGAGCTCTTATCATTTAACTAGGCCAAACTCCAGATAAACAGGTTCAGAGAGGTCAAGCAACTTGCTCAAAGTCACACAGCTACTTTGTGGCAGAGCCAGGATGAAAACCCTGAGTCTCCAGACTCTCACCCAGAATGCTCTGCTCCCCGTATCACACAGAAATTGTAAAATGCTGGGTTAACAGTGCTCATAAATAAGCAGGGGTCTGGCAACTGATGGATAAATTTGCCTGGTGCAAAGTGAAGCGGAATAACTGCAAAACTGCAAAAAGTGTGAAAATGTATGTCATCTTTGATTTGTGTTTTTGGAAAAGAGGCTTCTAGCTGGTCAAATTCAAATAACTGCTAACCCTTTGCAAAAGGTTGCTCTACTTTTAGAGAACCATGAAATAATGATTCAGAAAGGTGAATTGCACTTAGACCCTATTGTCAACATCCAACCAGTGGCAAAAGTATTTGTTGCAGCCCTCTTACTCGGGTCCCCTCAGAATAATTAGGAAACAAATCACTTAGAGTGCAAGGAAAGAGGTCATTTCGGCCACAACCCAAGCTGTTTTTATCATACTTGGGGATTTTCCAATTGTTTTAGATGCATGAATCTTGGAAAACCAAGACAGCTTATCATTAAAAATTAAACCTAGGTGCACTCTTCTTGGCGAAGGGAAGGCGGTGTGAGTGGAGATTTCCAGCTGTGTTCCCAGTTAATGAGGGGTTTTCACCCTTTTTGCCCTTTGACCTTGTTGACGCCTTTACTGGCTTCTTTTGTGCCACTGTCCTAGAAATACAGTTCTCCTTTTTCCGTGGCACACCTGCATTTGCAATTACAATGGTCTTGCAGAGCATTAGAGAGGCTGAGTCATCGGATAACCACCAGCTTAAGGTTTCACCTGCAGCTATGAACAGTTTTGCTGGAAACCCAAGTATCATTTCAAGGGGAGGGAGGGCCTCCAACATGGCAGCCACGGCGGCAAGAAATTAAAAAGCTAAAGAACTCTTGTTTGGAGTGTTCTGACAATGGCAGGTGTGAGAATAGATGCTTTCTTCCCTTCCCACAACTCCCCCTGTCACTTTCTACCCTTTTCCCTTTGTTATTACTATATGTATTTCAGGATTATTCTATCTGCCGCATTTCGTGACACTGCAAAAACACGGTTCAGAAAAGCTGAACTTTTAATTGTGGTGAGAAAGAAGTTAGCTTAATTATGCTCGGGGAGTAGAAAAGATGGGTTTTGTTTCCCTTCCTAAGTCCTTCCTTCCTAATCACAATTTAGCACCCTTTCCCCAGCATTGCTATGTATGAACTTCATGCTGCTAGACAAATAAATTCTTTGGAAAAATGCACATTTTTATTTGGAAATAATGCCATCTCTTTGTTAGATTTGCAGCAATCCTATTTTGCCTCTACTGTTTTTAAGTCGAAAATGAAAAATTATATAGAAGATGTTTGTGTGTCATATTGTGCTGAATGGTATGTAGGTCAGCATGCTGCAGCACCGCAGATAAGGGACAGGGAACAAGTGTTCTATGTACTTACAAGCAAATATCAGTCATAATAGAGGAAGACAGATCTACAAGAGCGTTTTGGCTTCGGAAATGTTTCTTGTCATTAGCATTTAAAAAAAGCTATGAGATTCAGGCCTATCAGCACCGATTCACAGCAAACCCTGGCTCTTCCAGGTTGTTATCTATTTCGCACAGAGGTACAGCTGGTTAGCAAATGGATTTGCAGATTTTTTTTTTTTTTTTTGCAGGGATGAGTAAAAAGGCAAAGAATCAGGTACTTACAACCCATTCAGAATGTAACAATTTTGTTTGTGTTATAAACCAAACCTTCTGTTTTTTGCAAACTGCATTATTTTTAGAAACAGAACGAAGAGGAAAAAAACCCCAGCTGATTTTTAAAAAAATCTTTATTCATATTCCAATATCCCTAAGGGTTCTAATATCCATGAAGCAATACCAGCAAGGAGGGCAATAAGAACAGCAGACTCTGATGATTCAGTTTACGACGCGGCTTTATTGTGTTAGCAGTCACGTCAAAAGGCAATATCTAATATTTTTTAATTTTTTATTCCTCTCCCTCTACTCTAGATGTAAAGGGGGAGAAGATGCTGGGTAAAGGGGTATGTGTGTGTGTATGTGCGAAGGAGAGAGAGAGACAAAGCGAGAGAGGGTGACTATTATTGAGTCCTATTTGGAAGGGTAAGGATAATGCATTTTAATGTTTATGTAAACTGATATCAATGATCAGAAAGGACATCATAATGCAAGAAATACAATAGTTTTTTTTCTGAAACTATATTATATGGCAGATATAGCTGATTGAGTTCTTTGAGAAAAAAGGCAATTACTGAGAAGAGAAAATAGCAAGGTATTTCTGTCTCCTGGGTCTGGTGATATTTAAGTCCTTGGCTTTTATTAAATGGGTGCTTGGGGAGTTTCTCAAATGAAGATATGGTGCAGGGACCACATTGCATGGCGTGGATGCATATAGATGTCTGTTGAATATTTTCTGTAAAGATGCTGAGTTGTGATGGGTGTTGGATTTGGCATGTCAAAAAGCATTGCCCCCCAAATCAAGCCCAGTGGATGAATTACCACGAATGATGAGGTGTGCAACCAAGCAATCTATAAGGCTCCTGATGTCATGGTCACAGTTCACGTAGAGAATACTTATGTTAGATCCCCTTTAGTGCTATCTGCTTCTTTAATAGGGAGGTGATAGACTCCTGTGCAGTGAGTCAGAATAAGCCAAATCCTTTGTCAACATCTAAGACTTAGATCAAAGATTGGAATAAAGCAGGGGTTGGGGGGGGGGAGATGATGAACGAGTAAACAGAAATTAAGAAATGGATTGGATGTTCTGGAAACATTTGATAAATGAAGCACTGTTGAAGTACAACACTAAGTATTTTTGATTACAGTGCTTTATTAGGAAATAGACAATCAGCCACTTCACTTTTAAATCAAGTTTTCTTGAGTTAGTTTATTCCTCTGTCGGGCAAGGCAAATACATTTGTCTTCAGTTGTCACAATACTGTCTCTGGTTACCTTTGGTGGAGTAGGACTGGTCTTGTTTTCCCCATTTTATTATCCCAGCCTCTCCTCTCAGGGAGGTCCAGAAATAGAACTGCATTTCAGTGTAACTGGTTTCTTTGCAACTCTGTATATTTTTATTTTATGCATTTTAGAAACATTATTCTGAGAAGAGGCTTTCTCAGGGGTCTGTGGCTCAAGGCAGGTTAAAGAAGTAGACTTGAAATAGAGTAGACCATTGAAAATAACCCATAACCCAAGAAACGTGAGAGGTGCTCATACAGAAACACACCGGAGTCAAGTGTCAGGTACTAAGTTCTTGCTTCCTTTCTCACATGGTCTGAAGAGCAGGAATGTCCTAAAATGCTGACACCTCAGCAAAGCTGAGGGACTACATGGAAGCAAGTGTATCAAAGGGGATGTGCTTTGTCAAGAAAGAAGTAAAATCCATACTATTCATATCTGTTCATCTCCTTTTCTTAGAAAGCTTTCTTCTTTCCCTCTCCTCCTCCCCTCTTTTCCTCCCTTCTTCTGTTCTTTCCTTTGAATAATCCTGACTTCTTATATTAAAATTCCCTTAGGCTTCAAGAGAACAAAGACTGCTTTGTGGTCTTCACAGGATCTGACACGGAGTAGGAGGTTAATAAACATTTGATGAATGAATGAGTGAATGAATGAATGAATGACTGTTTGTGTGAAAGAAAATGATACTCTATGCTGGAGATTTCCTGCGTGGACAAGCAAAGGCTTAAAAGAGCCAATGAGATGTCAATCAAAGCTGGAGATGAAGTCTTAGAGAAAAACATTCAGTCCTACCAGATAAATCCTAAGCTGCAGATGTGAGAGCTTTCTAGCAGAGAGCTGATCTGACAGCACCCCAACATAGAGGGCTCAGGCAGAAAGGACAGGCTTCCTGGACATTCCCCAGGCACATCACCTGGGTCATAATGAGGACTCGCTACAGCGGGTCGGTCAGTACCCTTGTAGCCACTAATCTCCTCTTGAAAAACATTTAAAAATATTCTGTGCATAAAAAATAAAACAGTAAAATAAACATCCAGTGTCGGGAGTGGGACATTGTAAATGCCATTTCACCTATTCTAAATCCACCCTTCACCCTCCTCATTGGAAGGAATGCAATCGCTGTTCTGATTTTGGTTTATCATTCCTTTGCCTTTCTGTTAGAGTTCTATTACAAAGAAGTTTATCAATAATATATTGTTTAGCTTTTTTTTTTTTTTGTAAGCGGTCTCATCTTGTCTGTTTTACATGTTTTTTATGTGATTTGATTTTTCCACTAAAATTATGTATCGGAAATTCATCCATGTTGATATGTGTAGCAGCAGCTTACCAATATTTCAGTGTTGTATAGTAATCTATTATGTGAGTAACCTCAATATATTTGTAGAGTTGCCTGTTGATAGCACCTTGATTTGTTTGTGTCTCTTGGTGCCACATGATCCATGGTGCCATAAGCATTCCAGGGGCCAAACATTAAGAAAATAAATACATTTTAATCTATTAAAGGTATATTCTTATTGCAGAGAAGTATAGTAGAGTGATCAATAAGATACTTTCAAACATATAAGGCATTACATTAGGAGCAATGTAAAATTTCTGACTTTGAAGAAGAATTTGTACATGTATTTTAAATGGAAGATGGCAATTATGATGATTTATCAAGTTAATATGGTTTTTAGATATCTTTGGATACATTTACTAGGGATGTAAAAATTTCAATATTTCTAATATGCCAGAAACTACAACTCCTGGGACTGTTTAAATTGGTGAGAAAACTTTTTAGATAACTTAAAACTGTGCAAGAAGGCACACGATCAAAAAAAAATTCTTTTGACCTTAGAAGAGCAAATAGTTTTATTTTATTTTTAAAAATTTTTATTTTTTTAAGGGACCAACATTTTAATTTCAGAAGTGTTTTTGTCTGTTGTGACCTCATATTTTACATACACACACAGTTTGTGACAGGGCCTCTATGGCTTACAACTCTGGTTTTATAATGAGCAAATAGTTTTAAAGACCACTTGGAAATAGGACTGCTGGGTTATGGTTTATGTGCATGTTCAACTTTTCAAGAGGAGGCCAAATTGTCTCCCAAAATGGCTGTTCCAATTTGCTCTTCCATCAGCAAAAGGAGATTTGTTGGTTTGTTGCTCCCCACTCTTCTCAACAACATTTGGTGTAGTCAGACTTTTGAATTTTTGCCAATGTGTATGTAGGTAAAATGGTATCTGGTAGGGATTCTAGTATGGGCTTCCCTGGTTACATTGGAGCATTTCCTCATATGTTTCTTTGGCTGTGTCCCCCCTTCTATGAAATATCTCTTTATGCCTATCCCAGAGGAATTTCTGCTCACTATTCCCTATGTAGTCCCCCCAGTTTCCCATCCTCCTTCCTCTTGGGAGGGTTGTATGAGTAGTTCTGGCCAATGGGCCATGAGAAGAACCAGAGCGTTTGCGAGCTGGTGCATGACTCTTGAGCTGTCTCCTCCTGAGACAGTGATCACAGGGGTGCATATGGAGATGGTGGACCTGCAGGATGGAAACCGTTTGCATGACTGAATCACTGCATAAAGGACAGCAGCCCTGGAGAGTCACTTGGCCTTCAGCAGACAATCTGTGAGCAGGAAATAAGTCTTTGCAGGGTTTAATCCCCTGAGATTTTTAGATTTATTTGTTGTTCCAGCATAGTCTAACTTATATGATTTCTTTTGTTCACTTTAACATTTTTACTCTTTAGTCATGAGTAAGGATTCTTTATGTATTCTGGATACTGACGTTTTTCTGTGTTATATATGATACAAATATCTCTTTCCAGTTTGTGGATTATACTTTTATTCTCCTTATGGTACCAACTGATGAAAAGAAATTCTTTGTTTTAACAGATGCAAACTTAATAATTTTTAACTTTATGATTTGTGATTTTTATATTAAAAAAATCCTACCTAACTTTAAGGTCATTTAGATGGCATATCCAAAACCTTTAACATCTTACTTTTTAGTTTTGAGTTTTTATTCATCTTTGAATTGATTTTTTGTCTATAGCAAAAGTATTGATCTCATTTTATTTTGTTTTCCATTATGGATAACTACAGTTAATTATTTCCTCTTTGATATGCAGTGCCACCTCTCTCATAAATCAAGTTATCATTTATATTGTGGTCTGATTTGGGCTCTCTAACTGCTCATTTGGTCTATACGTCTATCTCTGTGCCTAAACTCTATTAATTACTATGGATTTAATACATACATGTTTCCTAGTAGGGCAGTTTCCCTTACCTTGTTGTTTTTCATGACTGACTATTCATGGTCCTTGGCTCTTCCATACACACTTTTTAATTGGCAGATGAAGTTCCTTGAAAACCTCTGTTTGGGTATTGATTAGAACTGCATTGACTCTTTTTTTATTAAAACATCTTTTTTGGAGTATAATTGCTTTACAATGGTGTGTTAGTTTCTGCTTTATAACAAAGTGAATCAGCTATACCTATAAATATATCCCCATATCTCCTCCCTCTTGCACCTCCCTCCCACCCTCCCTATCCCACCCCTCTAGGTGGTCACAAAGCACCTAGGTGATCTCCCTGTGCTATGCGGCTGCTTCCCACTAGCTATCTATTTTACATTTGGTAGTATATATTAGTCCGTGCCATTCTCTCATTCATCCCAGCTTACCCTTCCCCCTCCCTGTGTCCTCAAGTCCATTCTCTACATCTGTGTGTTTATTCCTGTCTTGCCCTTAGGTTCTTCAGAACCTTTTTTTTTTTTTTTTAGATCCCATATATATGTGTTCGCATACGGTATTTGCTTTTCCCTTTCTGACTTACTTCACTCTGTATGACAGACTCTAGGTCCATCCACCTCACTACAAATAACTCAATTTCATTTCCTTTTATGGCTGAGTAATATTTCATTGTATATATGTGCCACATCTTCTTTATGCATTCATCTCATGATGGACACTTAGGTTGCTTCCATGTCCTGACTATTGGAAATAGTGCTGCAATGAACATTGTGGTACATAACTCTTTTTGAATTATGGTTTTCTCAGGATATATGCCCAGTAGTGGGATTGCTGGGTCGTATGGTAGTTCTATTTTTAGTTTTTTAAGGAACCTCCACACTGTTCTCCATAGTGGCTGTATCAATTTACATTCCCATCAACAGTGCAAGAGGGTTCCCTTTTCTCCACACCCCCTCCAGCACTTATTGTTTGTAGATATTTTGATGATAGCCATTCTGACTGGTGTGAGATGATACCTCATGGTAGTTTTGATTTGCATTTCTCTAATGATTAGTGATGTTGAGTATTCTTTCATGTGTTTGTTAGCAATCTGTATATCATCTTTGGAGAAATTTCTATTTAGGTCTTCTGCCCATTTTTGGATTGGGTTGTTTGTTTTTTGGATATTGAGCTGCATGAGGGGCTTGTAAATTTTGGAGATTAATCCTGTGTCAGTTGCTTCATTTGCAAATATTTTCTCCCATTCTGAGGGTTGTCTTTTGGTCTTGTTTATGGTTTCCTTTGCTGTGCAAAAGCTTTTAAGTTTCGTTAGGTCCCATTTTTTTATTTCTGTTTTTATTTCCATTTCTCTAGGAGGTGGGTCAAAAAGGATCTTGCTGTGATTTATGTCATAGAGTGTTCTGCCTATGTTTTCCTCTAAGAGTTTGATAGTGTCTGGCCTTACATTTAGGTCTTTAATCCATTTTGAGTTTATTTTTGTGTATGATGTTAGAGAGTGTTTTAATTTCATTCTCTTACATGTAGCTGTGCAGTTTTCCCAGCACCACTTATTGAAGAGGCTGTCTTTTTTCCACTGTATATTCTTGCCTCCTTTATCAAAAATAAGGTGACAGACATGTGTGTGGGTTTACCTCTGGGCTTTCTATCCTGTTCCATTGATCTATATTTCTGTTTTTGTTCCAGTACCATACTGTCGTGATTACTGTAGCTTTGTAGTATAGTCTGAAATCAGGAAGCCTGATTCCTCCAGCTCCGTTTTTCTTTCTCAAGATTGCTTTGGCTCTTTGGAGTCTTGTGTTTCTATACAAATTGTGAATTGTTTTGTTCTAGTTCTGTGAAAAATGCATTGTTACTTTGGTAGGGATTGCCCTGAATCTGTAGATTGCTTTGGGTAGTATAGTCATTTTCACACTATTGATTCTTCCAATCGAAGAACATGGTATATCTCTCCATCTATTTGTATAATCTTTAATTTCTTTCATCAGTGTCTTATATGTCTTCATACAGGTCTTTTGCATCCTTAGGTAGGTTTATTCCTAGGTATTTTATTGTTTTTATTGCAGGGGTAAATGGCAGGGTTTCCTTAATTTCACTTCCAGATTTTTCATTATTAGTGTATAGGAATGCAAGAGATTTCTGTGCATTAATATTGTATCCTGCAACTTTATCAAATTTATTGATTAGCTCTAGTAGTTTTCTGGTAGCATCTTTCGGATTCTCTATGTATAGTATCATGTAATCTGCAAACAGTTACAGCTTTACTTCTTCTTTTCTGATTTGGATTCCTTTTAGTTTTTTTCTTGTCTGATTGCCATGGCTAAAACCTCCAAAACAATGTTGAATAATAGTGGTGAGAGTGGGCAACCTTGTCTATTTCTGATCTTAGTGGAAATGATTTCAGTTTTTCACCACTGAGGACGATGTTGGCTGTGGGTTTGTCATATATGGCCTTTATTATGTTGAGGTAAGTTCCCTCTATGCCTACTTTCTGGAGGGTTTTTTTTTCTTTTTTATCATAAATGGGTGTTGAATTTTGTCAAAAGCTTTTTCTTCATCTGTTGAGATGGTCATATGGTTTTTATTCTTCAGTTTGTTAATATGGTTTATCATGTTGTTTGCTTTGTGTATATTGAAGAATCCTTGCATTCCTGGGATGAACTCCAGTTGATCATGGTGTATGATCCTTTTAATGTGCTGTTAGATTGTTTGCTAGTATTTCGTTGAGAATTTTTGCATCTATGCTGATCAGTGATATTGGCCTGTAGTTTTCTTTCTTTTTTTTTTTTTTAACATCTTTGTTGGGGTATAATTGCTTTACAATGGTGTGTTAGTTTCTGCTTTATAACAAAGTGAATCAGTTATACATATACATATGTTCCCATATGTCTTCCCTCTTGTGTCTCCCTCCCTCCCACCCTCCCTATCCCACCCCTCCAGGCAGTCACAAAGCACCGAGCTGATATCCCTGTGCCATGCAGCTGCTTCCCACTAACTATCTACCGTACGTTTGTTAGTGTGTATATGTCCATGACTCTCTCTCACCCTGTCACAGCTCACCCTTCCCCCTCCCCATATCCTCAAGTCCGTTCTCCAGTAGGTCTGTGTCTTTATTCCTGTCTTACCCCTAGGTTCTTCATGACATTTTTTTTTCTTCTTAAATTCCATATATATGTGTTAGCATATGGTATTTGTCTTTTTCTTTCTGACTTACTTCACTCTGTATGACAGATTCTAGGTCTATCCACCTCATTACAAATAGCTCAATTTCGTTTCTTTTTATGGTTGAGTAATATTCCATTGTATATATGTGCCACATCTTTATCCATTCATCCGATGATGGGCACTTAGGTTGTTTCCATCTGCGGGTTATTGTAAATAGAGCTGCAATGAACATTTTGGTACATGACTCTTTTTGAATTTTGGTTTTCTCAGGGTATATGCCCAGTAGTGGGATTGCTGGGTCATATGGTAGTTCTATTTGTAGTTTTTTAAGGAACCTCCATACTGTTCTCCATAGTGGCTGAACCAATTCACATTCCCATCAGCAGTGCAAGAGTGTTCCCTTTTCTCCACACCCTCTCCAGCATTTATTGTTTCTAGGTTTTTTGATGATGGCCATTCTGACTGGTGTGAGATGATATCTCATTGTAGTTTTGATTTGCATTTCTCTAATGATTAATGATGTTGAGCATTCTTTCATGTGTTTGTTGGCATTCTGTATATCTTCTTTGGAGAAATGTCTATTTAAGTCTTCTGCCCATTTTTGGATTGGGTTGTTTGTTTTTTTGTTATTGAGCTGCATGAGCTGCTTATAAATTTTGGAGATTAGCCTTTGTCAGTTGCTTCATTTGCAAATATTTTCTCCCATTCTGAGGGTTGTCTTTTGGTCTTGTTTATAGTTTCCTTTGCTGTGCAAAAGCTTTGAAGTTTCATTAGGTCCCATTTGTTTATTTTTGTTTTTATTTCCATTACTCTAGGAGGTGGGTCAGAAAGGATCTTGCTGTGATTTATGTCATAGAGTGTTCTGCTTATGTTTTCCTCTAAGAGTTTGATAGTTTCTGGCCTTATATTTAGGTCTTTAATCCATTTTGAGCTTATTTTTGTTGTGTATGGTGTTAGGGAGTGACCTAATCTCATACTTTTACATGTATCTGTCCAGTTTTCCCAGCACCACTTATTGAAGAGGCTGTCCTTCCTCCACTGTACATTCCTGCCACCTTTATCAAAGATAAGGTGTCCATATGTGCATGGGTTTATCTCTGGGCTTTCTATCCTGTTGCATTGATCTATCTTTCTGTTTTTGTGCCAGTACCATACTGTCTTGATTACTGTAGCTTTGTAGTATAGTCTGAACTCAGGGAGCCTGATTCCTCCAGCTCCTTTTTTCGTTCTCAAGATTGCTTTGGCTATTCGGGGTCTTTTGTGTTTCCATACAAATTGTGAAATTTTTTGTTCTAGTTCTGTGAAAAATGCCAGTGGTAGTTTGATAGGGGATGCATTGAATCTCTAGATTGCTTTGGGTAGTATAGTCATTTTCACACTGTTGATTCTTCCAATCCAAGAACATGGTATATCTCTCCATCTGTTTGTATCATCTTTAATTTCTTTCATCAGTGTCTTATAATTTTCTGCATACAGGTCTTTTGTCTCCTTAGGTAGGTTTATTCCTAGATATTTCATTCTTTTTGTTGCAATGGTAAATGGGAGTGTTTTCCTGATTTCAATTTCAGATTTTTCATCATTAGTATATAGGAATGCCAGAGATTTCTGTGCATTAATTTTGTTTCCTGCTACTTTACCAAATTCATTGATTAGCTCTAGTAGTTTTCTGGTAGCATCTTTAGGATTCTCTATGTATAGTATCATGTCATCTGCAAACAGTGACAGCTTTACTTCTTCTTTTCCGATTTGGATTCCTTTTATTTCCTTTTCTTCTCTGATTGCTGTGGCTAAAACTTCCTAAACTATGTTGAATAAGAGTGGTGAGAGTGGGCAACCTTGTCTTGTTCCTGATCTTAGTGGAAATGCTTTCAGTTTTTCACCATTGAGGATGATGTTGGCTGTGGGCTTGTCATATATGGCCTTTATTATGTTGAGGAAAGTTCCCTCTATGCCTACTTTCTGCAGGGTTTTTTATCATAAATGGGTGTTGAATTTTGTCAAAAGCTTTCTCTGCATCTATTGAGATGATCATATGGTTTTTCTCCTTCAATTTGTTAATATGGTTTATCACATTGATAGATTTGTGTATATTGAAGAATCCTTGCATTCCTGGAATAAACCCCACTTGATCATGGTGTATGATCCTTTTAATGTGCTGTTGGATTCCGTTTGCTAGTATTTTGTTGAGGATTTTTGCATCTATGTTCATCAGCGATATTGGCCTGTAGTTTCTTTCTTTGTGACATCTTTGTCTGGTTTTGGTATCAAGGTGATGGTGGCCTCGTAGAAGAAATTTGGGAGTGTTCCTCCCTCTGCTATATTTTTGAAGAGTTTGAGAAGGATAGGTGTTAACTCTTCTCTAAATGTTTGATAGAATTCGCCTGTGAAGCCATCTGGTCCTGGGCTTTTGTTTGTTGGAAGATTTTTAATCACAGTTTCAATTTCAATGCTTGTGATTGGTCTGTTCATATTTTCTATTTCTTCCTGATTCAGTCTTGGCAGGTTGTGCATTTCTAAGAATTTGTCCATTTCTGCCAGGTTGTCCATTTTATTGGCATAGAGTTTCTTGTAGTAATCTCTCATGATCTTTTTTATTTCTGCAGTGTCAGTTGTTACTTCTCCTTTTTCATTTCTAATTCTATTGATTTGAGTCCTCACCCTTTTTTTTCTTGATGAGTCTGGCTAGTGGTTTATCTATTTTGTTTATCTTCTCAAAAAACCAGCTTTTAGTTTTATTGATCTTTGCTATTGTTTCCTTCATTTCTTTTTCATTTATTTCTGATCTGATTTTTATGATTTCTTTCCTTCTGCTAGCTTTGGGTTTTTTTGTTCTTCTTTCTCTATTTCCTTGAGGTGCAAGGTTAGGTTGTTTATTCGAGATGTTTCCTGCTTCTTAAGGTGGGCTTGTATTGCTATAACCTTCCCCCTTAGAACTGCTTTTTCTTCATCCCATAGGTTTTGGGTCGTTGTGTCTCCATTGTCATTTGTTTCTAGGTATTTTTTTTATTTCCTCTTTGATTTCTTCAGTGATCACTTCATTATTAAGTAGTGTATTGTTTAGCCTCCATGTGTGTGTATTTTTTACAGATCTTTTCCTGTAATTGATATCTAGTCTCATGGCGTTGTGGTCGGAAAAGATACTTGATACAATTTCAATTTTCTTAAATTTACCAAGGCTTGATTTGTGACCCAAGATGTGATCTATCCTGGAGAATGTTCCATGAGCACTTGAGAAAAATATGTATTCTGTTGTTTTTGGATGGAGTGTCCTATAAATATCAATTAAGTCCATGTTGTTTAATGTGTCATTTAAAGCCTGTATTTCCATATTTATTTTCATTTTGGATGCTCTGTCCATTGGTGAAAGTGGTGTGTTAAAGTCCCCTACTATTATTGTGTTAGTGTTGATTCCGCTCTATGGCTGTTAGGATTTGCCTTATGTATTGAGGTGCTCCTATGTTGGGTGCATAAATATTTCAAATTGTTATATCTTCTTCTTGGATCGATCCCTTGATCATTATGTAGTGTCCTTCTTTGTCTCTTGTAATAGTCTTTATTTTAAAGTCTATTTTGTCTGATATGAGAATTGCTACGCCAGCTTTCTTTTGGTTTCCATTTGCATGGAATATCTTTTTCCATCCCCTTACTTTCAGTCTGTATGTGTCTCTAGGTCTGAAGTGGGTCTCTTGTAGACAGCATATATAAGGGTCTTGTTTTTGTATCCATTCAGCCAATCTGTGTCTTTTGGTGGGAGCATTTAGTCCATTGACATTTAAGGTAATTATCGATATGTATGTTCCTAGTCCCATTTTCTAAATTGTTTTGCGTTTGTTATTACAGGTCTTTTCCTTCTCTTGTGTTTCCTGCCTAGAGAAGTTTCTTTAGCATTTGCTGTAAAGCTGGTTTGGTGGTGCTAAATTCTCTTACCTTTTGCTTGTCTGTAAAGTTTTTAATTTCTCCATCAAATCTGAATGAGATCCTTACTTGGTAGAGTAATCTTGGTTGTAGGTTTTTCCCTTTTATCACTTTAAGTATGTCCTGCCACTCCCTTGTGGCTTGCAGAATTTCTGCTGAAAGATCAGCTGTTAACCTTATCGGGATTGCCTTGTATGTTATTTGTTGTATTTCCCTTTCAGCTTTTAATATTTTTTCTTTGTATTTAATTTTTGATAGTTTGATTAATATGTGTCTTGGCATGTTTCTCCTAGGATTTACCCTGTATGGGACTCTCTGCGCTTCCTGGCCTTGATTACCTATTTCCTTTCCCATATTAGGGAAGTTTTCAACTACAATCTCTTCCAATATTTTCTCAGTCCCTATCTTTTTCTCTTCTTCTCTGGGACCTCTATAATTCGAATATTGGTGCATTTAATGTTGTCCCAGAGGTCTCTGAGACTTTCCTCTATTGTTTTCATTCTTTTTTCTTTATTCTGCTCTGCAGTAGTTATTTCCACTATTTTATCTTGCAGGTCACTTATCCATTCTTCTGCCTCAGTTATTCTGCTATTGATTCCTTCTAGAGAATTTTTAATTTTATTTATTGCGTTGTTCCTCATTGTTTGTTTGCTCTTTATGTCTTCTAGGTCCTTGTTAAAAGTTTGTTGTATTTTCTCCATTCTATTTCCAAGATTTTGGATCGTCTTTGCTATCATTACTCTGAATTATTTTTCAGGTAGACTGCCTATTTCCTCTTCATTTGTTTGGTTTGGTAGGTTTTTACCTTGCTTCTTCATTTGCTGTGTGTTTCTCTGTCTTCTCAATTTGCTTGACTTACTGTGTTTGGGGTCTCCTTTTCACAGGCTGCAGGTTCGTAGTTCTCGTTTTTTTTGGTGTCTGTCCCCAGTGGCTAAGGTTGGTTCAGTGGGTTGTGTAGCCTTTCTGGTGGAGGGGACTGGTGTCTGTGTTCTGGAGGATGAGGCTGGATCTTGTCTTTCTGATGGGCAGGACCACGTCCACATGTATGTTTTGGGGTGTCTGTAGACTTATTATGATTTTAGGCAGCCTCTCTGCTCATGGGTGGCGTTGTGTGCCTGTCTTGCTAGTTGTTTGGCATAGGATGTCCAGCACTGTAACTTGCTGGTCGTTGAGCTGAGCTGGGTCTTAGCGTTGAGATGGAGATATCTCGGAGAGCTTTTGCTGTTTAATATTACCTGGAGCCAGGCAGTCTCTGGTGGACCAATGTCCTGAACACAGCAGTCCCACCTCAGAGGCACAGGCCTGACACCAGGCCAAAGCGCCAAAACCCTGCCAGCAACATGGCTCCTAAGAAAAGGGAGAAAAAAAGAAAGAAAAAAGAAAAGAAGATACCATTATTAAAATAAAAATTAATTATAAAAAAAGTAATTAAAAAAAGGAAGAAAGCACAGAGCAACCAAACTGAAAAACAAATCCACCAATGATAACAAGTGCTAAAAACTATACTAAAAAAAACAAAAACAAAAAACGGACAGACAAAACCCTAGGACAAATGGTAAAAGCAAAGCTATACAGACAAAATCACACAAAGAAGCATACACATACACAGTCGCAAAAAGAGGAAAAGAAAAAATATACATATATCATTGCTCCCAAAGTCTACTGCCTCAATTTGGGGATGATACGTTGTCTATTTAGGTATTCCACAGATGCAGGATACATCAAGTTGATTGTGGAGCTTTAATCCGCTGCTTCTGAGGCTGCTGGGAGAGATTTCCCTTTCTCTTCTCTGTTCGCACAGCTCCTGGGGTTCAGCTTTGGTTTTGGCCCCACCTCTCTGTGTAGGTCGCCTGAGGGCATCTGTTCTTCACTCAGACAGGACGGGGTTAAAGGAGCAGCTGATTCGGGGACTCTGGCTCACTCAGGCCAGGGAGGAGGGAGGGGTACGGATGTGGGGTGAGCCTGCGGTGGCAGAGGCCGGCGTGACGTTGCACCAGCCTGAGGTGTGCCGTGTGTTCTCCCGGGGAATTTGTCCCTGGATCACGGGAACCTGGCCGTGGCGGGCTGCACAGGCTCACGGAGGGGAGATGTGGGTAGTGACCTGTACTTGCACACAGGCTTCTTGGTGGCTGCAGCAGCAGCCTTAGCGTCTCATGCCCATCTCTGGGGTCCGTGATGATAGCCGTGGCTCGCGCCCGTCTCTGGAGCTCCTTTAAGTGGCACTCTGAATCCTCTCTCCTTGCGCAACAGGAAACAAAGAGGCAAGAAAAAGTCTCTTGCCTCTTAGGCAGCTGCAGACTTTTTCCCGGACTCCCTCCCTGCTAGCTGTGGCGCACTAGCCCCCTTCAGGCTGTGTTCACGCAGCCAACCCCAGTCTTCTCCCTGGGATCCGACCTCCGAAGTCTGAGCCTCAGCTCCCAGCCCCCGCCCGCCCCGGCGGGTTAGCAGACAAGCCTCTCGGGCTGGTGAGTGCTGGTCGGCACCGATCCTCTGTGCGGGAATCTCTCCGCTTTGCCCTCCGCAACCCTGTTGCTGCGCTCTCCCCCGTGGCTCCGAAGCTTCCCCCCTCCGCCACCTGCAGTCTCCACCCGCGAAGGGGCTTCCTAGTGTGTGGAAACCTTTCCTCCTTCACGGCTCCCGCCCACTGGTGCAGGTCCCGTCCCTATTCTTTTGTCTCTGTTTTTTCTTTTTCCTTTTGCCCTACCCAGGTACGTGGGGAGTCTCTTGCCTTTTGGGAGGTCTGAGGTCTTCTGCCATCCTTCAGTAGGTGTTCTGTAGGAGTTATTCCACATGTAGATGTGTTTCTGATGTATTTTGGCGGAGGAAGGCAATCTCCACATCTCACGCCTCCGCCATCTTGAAGGTCTCCCCTGCATTGACTTTTTAGATACACTTGGGCAGAGTTGATCTCTTCATTATATTGATATTGCCTATCCATTTATTTATTATCCATTCCATTTATTTAGTCCTTTTTATTGTCTTTAAATTTTTTATAATTTCCTCCATCAAGGTTTTGTGGGTTTTTTTTACATCTTTTGTCAGTTTTTTAAAGAATTTTATATCTTTTTCTTGCCCTTGAATATGGTAATATTTAAGTTTTTATCATGCAACAATATCAATCATGCTCATCTTGTTCCATTTATCCTCTCCTCTTTTTTTCTGGATAATTTGAAAGAAAACCCCAGACATTTTGTTATTTCACTTACAAATACGTCAGTATTCATGTCTAGATAATGTGGATTTTTTTTTAAAAGCACAGGGACCGTGTCATTGTCATACATAAGAAAATTAGTAGTTCCTTTATATTATGTAATACCAAGTCCACGGTGAAATTCCCTTGATTGTCTCCAAGATGGCTAGTTTGTTTGCATGAGGATTCAAAAATATTCTACATGTTGCATTTGGTTGTCCTCAAGTCTCTTATTCTCATGCATCCTCCTCTTTCATTTTTAATTGACGTATTGAAATATTTTCCCTGTGGAAGGTCCTGTGGTATGGATTCAGCTGCTTTTTCCTCTATGACTCATATTTCCTGTCATCTGGGAGTTAGATCTAGAGGCTACATTGGATTGGATTCAGGGTATAGATATACCTTATAGGACTGCTACTGCCCCTAAGATTGAAGAGGTGAAGGGAGAGAACGTTGTTACCAGGTAAGAGCTGAAGGGTAGAAGATGGGCCACCTGCAGAGAGCTGTGGCCAAAGGGTAAAGCATCCATTGTCAGAAATGCAGTCTGTCCCGCAGTGAGAAGAATGACACTCATCCCTCTCTCCTCCCACTCTCCATCCCTAGCAGTTGCTGTCCACTGGCTGAACCCAACTGGGAACTCATGTGAAGCAGTTCATCGAGGTCAGATTCCTGGGTGACAGGGCAGTGCACGGAAGGGCAGAGAATCAGGGACCAACAAAGGATAATCAGCGCTCACTGATGATTATTATCTCATTCTATTATTTCATTAAGCAGTGCAAAAATGGTCATTATCTAATTCTTTCCTTCTTTCTGTATTCATTAGCTGGAATTTTTCTTTAAGGAAAGCTTTCCTTTTATTTACTGTTTGGTTTCTCTGAAAATACAATGTGTATGAAAAGGCAGAATAAATGCTTGGCCCTTTCAATGGACTAACTGATGTTCAGTGTAATTAGTTGATGTCTTAGCAACTTTCAATGGTGACATGAGATTTTATCAATATCATTATGAACTATGGATTTTTATATATTTGGTATGTTTCAACTATTAGGGTCATTATTCTTTTTAATGCTCAAATTGTCCCAGGAGCTCTTTCATGTTGGTTCCTGTGTCCTTTTGAGATGACTACATTAGTCTTTTACAGCTTTCTTCCTTTCTGGAAAAAAAGATGTCCTAAGCTTATCTTGTACATTTCCTACCCCAGAGCTATAAGCAGTAATTTCTTCAAAAAGCCTCTATTCCTTCTTTGGCAACTGGTGTTTAGAAGTCTTAATTTTGAGTCCTAGGTTGGGTCACCATCGCTTCCAGGACTTTAAAGTGGACAGGACTAGGAAATATGTGAAATTTTGTAAAAGTAAAAATTTTATGAGTGTTTTCCAACTCAAACTTCAGTTTATGAAGTTTTAACTTAACTCTGATTGTATACTTTTTCTTTTATCCAGAAAATCTTGGTTAATAAGGGCACAATTATTTGCTTTATCTTATAATATAATATTAATGCTTTCAAAATAACAATACTATTTCTTCCAATCCAAGAACTTGGGATATCGTTCTGTTTCTTTGTATGATTTTCAAATTCCTTCATCAGTGTTTTATAGTTTTCAGAGCAATATATATTATCAGGTCATTTGCAAATAATGAGTTTTACTTCTTTCCTTCCAATTTGGATGTCTTTTATTTCTTTTTCTTATCTGATTTCTGTGGCTAGGATGTCCAATACTGTATTAAATAAAAGTGGTGAGAATGGGCATCCTTCTCTTGTTTCTGATTTTAGAGAAGAAGCTTTCAGTTTTCACCATTGAGTATGAGGTTATCTGTGGGTTTGTCATAAAGGGGCTTTATTATGTTGGGATATGTTCCTTTTATACCAACTTTGATGAGTATTTTTTTATCATGAATGGATGTTGACTTTTGTCAAATTCTTTTTCTGCATCTATTGAGATGATCATGTGATTTTTATCCTTTCTTTTTTTAATGTGGCTTATCACATTGATTGATTTGTGAATACTGAAACATTCTTGTGTCCGTGGAATAAATCCTACTTGATCATGGTGTGAGATCGTTTTTATATACTGTTGAATTCAATTTGCTAATTTTTTTTGTGGATTTTTGTATCTTTATTCATTGGAGATATAGGCCTGTCATTTTCCTTTTTTTATAGTGTCTTTGGTTTTGGTATCAGGGTAATGGTGGCCTCATAGAATGAATTTGGGAGTGTTCTATCTTCTTCAATTTTTTGGAATAGTTTGAGAATAGGTATTAGCTCTTCTTTATATATTTGGTAGAATTCCCCTGTGAAGCTGTCCAGTCCTGGGCTTTTGTTTGCTGGGAGGTTTTTTTTTTTAATTACAAATTCAACTTCACTGCTAGTGTCCATACTATCCAAAGCAATCTACAGATTTAATGCTATTTCTATCAAAATACCCATGACATTTTTCACAGAACTGGAACAAAGAATCCTAAAATTTATATGGCACCACAGAAGACCCCAAATTGCCAAAGCAATCGTGGGAAAAAAGAACAAAGCTGGAAGTGTCACACTCCCTGACTTCAGACAATACTGCAAAGCTATGGTAATCAAAACAACAAGGTAGTGGCACAAAAACAGACAGACAAATCAATGGAACAGAACAAAGAACCCAGAAATAAACCCACACACCTAAGATCAATTAATCTCTGACAAAGGAGGTGAGAATATACAATGGAGAAAAAGCAATCTCTTCAATAAGTGGTGCTGGGAAAACTGGACAGCTACATGTAAAGGAACGAAATTAGAACATTCTCTAACACCATATACAAAAATAAATTCAAAGTAGATTAAAGACCTAAATGTAAGACCTGAAACCATAAAACTAGGCAGAACATAGTCAGAACATTCTTTGACATAAATCATAGCAATATTTTCTTGGATCTGTCTCCTAAGGCAAAAGAAATAAAAGAAAAAAATTTAAAAATGGGACCTAACTAAACTTAAAAGCTTTTGCACAGCAAAGGAAACTATTGAAAAACTGGAAAGACAACCTATGGAATGGGAGAAAATATTTACAAATGATATCACTGACAAGGGGTTAATATCCAAAAATATATAAACAGCTTATGCAACTCAATATAAAAAAAAACATCAAAAAATGGGCAGAAGATGTGAACAGACATTTTTGCAAAGAAGAAATACAGATGGCTAACAGGCACATGAAAAGATGCTCAACATCGCTAATTATTAGAGAAATGCAAATCAAAACAACAATGGGACATCATCTCACACCTGTCAGAATGGCTATCATCATAAAGCCTACAAATAAGAAATGTTGGAGAGGATGTGGAGAAAAGGGGACCCTTGCACACAATTGGTGGGAATGTAAATTGGTGCAGCCACTACAGAAAATAGTATGGAAGTTCCTCAAAAAAGCTGAAAATAAAGTTGCCGTATGATCCAGCAATCCCACTGCTGGGCATATATCTGGGAAAAAACCCATTAATTTGAAATGATACATACATCCCAATGTTCATAGCAGCATTATTTACATTAGCCAAGATATGGAAGCAACCCAAGTGCCCACCAACAGATGAACAGATAAAGAAGATGTGGTTTATATATATACAATGGAATACTACTCAGCCATAGAAAAGAATGAAATTCTGCCATTTACAACAATGTGGATGGTCCTAGAGAGTATTATGCTTAGTGAAATAAGTCAGAGAGAGAAAGCCAAATAATGTATAGTATCACTTTTATGTGGAATCTAAAACATTAAACAAATGAATGTATGTAACAAAACTGGAACAGACTCACACATCTGGGGAACAAACTAGTGGTTTCCAGTGGGGAGAGGGAAGGGGTGGTGAGATAGGGGTAGGGGATTAAGAGACTCAAACTACTATGTATATAATAAATAAGCAACAAAGATACATTGTACTGCACAGGGAAATATACAGTCATTATTTTGTAATAAATTTAAATGGTGTATAATCTATAAAAAATTAAATCACTATGTTGTACACCTGAAAATAATGTAATATTGTAAGTCAACTATACAGTACTTCAATAAAAAATGGAAATACTAGCATTATGACTAGCAATAAGAGTATTGAATGAAAATTAAGATTTCTCTGTGACTCTTTTTGATTTTAGAATACATCCTACTAGGGAGGTACACTCAAGATAGAGTGTTTTGGAGTCAATTGAAGTAGTTTTCTGTGAGTTATTATGCCATCAATTTGATATTTAGTTAGATTCATTTCTTTCATTCTGTTTTCAATTTTGAAGCACTAATGATTCCTTTTTGATTTAATTTTGTTTTTAAATTTATATAGTTCCAAAGTCAAAACTCTGGAACAAGATATGTTCACTGAAGTCTGACTTCTACCTCATCCCCTCCATCCTGCCCCCATCTCCCTCATAGGTAACCATTTAAAAATTTTTTCTAATTTTCCCTTTTATTGCTTCTTTTCAAAAATATAAATAGCTACATAAAAATTTTATTTTCCCCTCTTTTGCACAATAATACAGTTATAGTTAGCATACAATAACAATAAAAGTTTAAAAAGACCACAATAAACAATATTTTTTTGCATGTTGCTTTTATTGTTTAGCAATATATATCTGGAGATGACTCTACATCAACATTTAGAGATTTTTTTTTTTACAACTTATTTCTATGGATGCATTATCTCACATTGTGTGGATGTACCGTAGTTTATCCAACCAGTCCCCAATAATGGATTTTGGATTATTTCCAGTCTTTCGCTATTGGAAATAACACCACAATGAATAGCTTAGTGCCTACATTATTTGCATTTTGCCAGTGCATCTTTGAGATAGAGTCCTAGAAGTAGTATTGCTGGATCAAATATTCTTATAAAATTTTGCTGAATAATGCTAAACTTGTCTCTGTGGGGTGACACTAGTTTTGCATTCCCACCACCATTATAGGAAACTGCTTGTTTTCCCATAGACTTGCTAGCAGATCATGCTATTATGATCTGGATTTTTTTTCTGATCTAGTAGGTAGTTCTGATCTTATAGATCTTCAGTGTAGTTTTAATTTGCTTCTCTCTTTATGAACAAAGTTGAGCATCTTTTCATTTCTGTGAGCTGCCTGTTTATATATATACATATATATTTTTTACCTATTTTTGTACTGAATTATTGGTCTTCTCAACTTTTAGGAGCTCTTTGTATGTTAGGGAATTTGCCCTATGTCTGTGATATGTTACAGATATTTTTTCCAGTTTAACATTTGTTTTTGTCTTTACTTTATGGTGTTGTTTTGTTTTTGTTTTTTGCCATGAAACTTTTCTGTTTTACATGGACAAATAGGAAAGTTTTCCTGACTCCAGGTTATAAAGAAATTAACTCATGTTTTCTTCTAGTACATCTGTCAGTAAATAGTATCTTAAAAAACTTTTTTTATTATGGAAATTTTTGAGCATGCAAATACATAGAGAGTAGTGTAATTGACTCAGTTTATTCATCAACCAGCTTCAACAAGTATCATTACATGGCCTATCTTATTTCATTCACACTTCCATCCACTCTTCTATCCCATATAATTATTATTATTTTTCTTCCATATTATTTTGAAGCAAATCTTAGATTTTATATTATTTCATCTCTAAATATTTCAGCATGTAAATGGTCTTTTAAAAATTTCATGTTTGTTCCTGGCTTATGTAATGTAATTAGTTTTATTTATTGTTTAATTTTGACATAATCTTGTATATTAAACAAATATCTTATTTAAATCTTGCTTTAAAAATAATTTGTGGATTTATTTACATTTTATTTTATTTTTTTCTGTTTTGGTGTTTTCCTATCTCTTATTCCACTGTTTCTAGTTTGAAAGTTATTATGCTTGATTGATGTGTCCATTGACCCATGACATTGACACTGTCTCTGTTTCATAATTTTCCTTTCCCTTGACACTTCCAAGTAGCAGAACTTGTATTTTTGCTTCTTCTTTTTTAAAATTTTACTTTAATTTATTTTCTTTTTTAAATTTTTTATTTTTTAATTGAAGTATAGTTGCTGTACAATATTATATGAGTTACAGGTGTACAATATAGTGATTCACAATTTTTGAAGGTTGTACTGTATTTATAGTTATTGTAAAATATTGGCCATATTACCCATGTTGTACAATAGATACTTGTAGCTTATTTTATACCTGATAGTATGTACCAGCAAGTCCCCTACCCCTATGTTGCCCCTCCCCTCTTCCCTCTGCCCACTGGTAACCACTAGTTTGTCTCAGTATCTGTGAGTCTGCTTCTTTTCTGTTATATTCACTAGTTTGTTGTACTTTTTAGATTCCACATATAACTGATATCATACAGTATTTGCCTTTCTCTGTCTGACTTATTTGAGTTTTCTTTGTAAAAATCCTATTTAATTACTAAAGTTAATTACTATAGTTTCTCTTCTTGCTTTCTAAACTTGTATTCTTTATTAAGTTGAAAAAGATGTAATCTTTTTATACTTTGCTGCCTAGGACCACCATAGAGGGTTTCATTTCTAATTTTAAAGACAATGATCCTAATATTTCATTTTATATGTTTTATGGACTGTAGATCTTTGTAGACACCCTTTTTCTGCTTAAGGAAGTTACCTTTATTTTCTAATTTGCCATTAATCTTTGTCAAGAATGGGTGTTAAAAATTTTGAATGCTTTTTTGCATCCATTGAGACTATCATTTGGTCTTATTGCTTTTTAAAAAATTGCGGTGAATTATAAAACTTTCTATAATTAAACTAGATTTGCATTCCTGGGATAAACCCATCTTGATTAAGATGCATTCCAGGGGCTTCCCGGGCTTCCCTGGTGGCACAGTGGTTGAGAATCCGCCTGCCAATGCAGGGGACATGGGTTCGAGCCCTGGTCCGGGAAGATCCCACATGCCGTGGAGCAACTAAGCCCGTGCGCCACAACTACTGAAGCCCGTGCGCCTAGAGCCCGTGCTCCACAACAAGAGAAGCCACCGCAATGAGAAGCCTGCGCACTGCAATGAAGAGTAGCCCCCACTCGCCGCAACTAGAGAAAGCCCCCATGCAGCAATGAAGACCCAACGCAGCCAAAAATAAATAAATAAAAAAAATAAATCTATTAAAAAATGCATTCTATTTGAAAAAATTATAAAGCTAAATTTAATTTGTTAATACTTTGTTCAGAATTTTGCATTCATATTAATGAGTGAGATTGACCGGTAGTTTCTTTTTCTACCAGCACCTTGTATGAATTAAATTTCAAGGTTATACTAGGTTCATAAAATGAGTTAGGAGTTGTTTCCGCTTTTTGTATTCTCTGTATCAACTAAAAATTTTTGTTTCCTGAAAGCTTAAGATCATTCACCTATAAAACTATCTGAGCCTGGTAGTATTTTGGGGGAATATTTTTATAGATACAGATAAAATGTTTGAAAAGGTTTACAGATATAAAATTTGAAAAGGTTTACAGATATAATATTTGAAACGGCTTACAGGATTATAGATAGAATGTTTGAAAAGGTTTACAGGATTATAGATGTCTCCTATCTCCTCTTGAATCAGTTTTATTAAGCTGTATATTTTTAGTAGAATTTATCAATCTCATTTGTTTCAAATTATTAGCCTAATGTTCATGGTATTCTGATTATGCTTTTATTTTCTGTGTCTAAATTTCTATAACCCCATTTTTTATTTACAATATTGTTTATTTGTGTTCTTTTTCTTAACAAACATATTTGTCTGGCATAATATGTCCCACTTTAAATTAATTAATTATTGTTGATTAATTTATATTATATAATGATTTTTCTTCCTTCTACTTTACTGACATTAATTCTCTTTATTTTTCTAACTTTTAATTAGGTCACTTTGTTCATTAACTTTCAGCTTTTCTGTTTTTCTATTACAAACTTAAAAAATGGCTATGCATCCCATTTATTTTGGATTGTTGTATTTTAAAATTTTCTTTGATCACTGAGTAAATTAGAAGTACATTTTAAATGTTGAGACATACATTTTAAAAAGTTATCTTTTGTTGTTTTTTAAACTAAATTGCATTTTGGTGAGGGAGTATGACATGTATGATAATATTTTTTGAAATTCATTGATGCTTTGTGCCCTGATACTTGATCAATTTTTATAAATGCCCCATATATGTTTGAGACAATGTTACACTCTAATTGTTTGCTGCAGGGATCTTTATATGTCCATTAAATCAAGCTTGCTAATTTTGCTATGCAAATCTATATCCTTACTAATTTTGAGCTTTTAATTACTAAGATAAATTTGTTAACTCTCCCACTAGAATGGTGAATTTATTAACTTCTTGTAATTTTATGTAATTCAAACTATTTTATTTGATGCAAAAAAATTTCAAATTGTTTTCCCTCTGTGGTCTGAGATACATCCGTGCCTATGACTATATCTATGTTTATATTCCTATATCTACATCTACATCTATGTCTATATAGCAATCACCTCAATTGTGCAGCTAATATATAGGCTCATTTGAAGGCAGAATTTGTAACAAGTTTTAGAGAGACTATTATTTCTACTGCAATTATTCTTCTATCCAGAATCAAGAATGGACCAGAGAGTTTTTCTGATGGCTCAGATGTTTAAACATTTATTAATGTTTATTATAATATATCCAGCAGAAGTTCTCTTGTGATAGATCATTTTTTCCCTAGATTATCTAATCTACCATATTGCCAGAAGTACAAACCTCCCATCTTGCAATAGACTCTTACTAGTTTCCGTCTTCAATCCGCTCTCCACAAAGTAACCAGAATAAAATTTTTACAGTGTCAGTCAGATTATGCTACACATAGACTAAAATTCAAACTCTTTACCATGGTATCTAGCACCTATGTAATCTGGTCCCTTCCCACTTTTCAAACTCATCTTTCCACCTCTCCACTTTACAGACCTTCATTAACCGTGTTGCCTTTCTTTTTTTTTAATTCCTTGATAAGCTATTATTATCCTTGCCCTAGATCTTTTTTTTTTTTTTTTGGTACGCGGGTCTCTCACTGCTGTGGCCTCTCCTGTTGTGGAGCACAGGCTCCGGACGCGCAGGCTCAGCGGCCATGGCTCACGGGCCCAGCTGCTCCGCGGCATGTGGGATCCTCCCGGACTGGGGCACGAACCCATGTCCCCTGCATCGGCGGGCAGACGCTCAACCACTGTGCCACCAGGGAAGCCCTGCCTTATATCTTTTATTGACTTGTCCCCTTGGCCTAAAATGTTCTCCGCCAAGATCTTTGTGGTCTGGTCCCTTCTGATTATTCAGATTTCAACCTAGATGTCATTTCTTTGGAGAAGACTTCTTTGATAATCTCATCTAAAGGTAGCTCTCCATAACTCTTATATTACCTTAGGTATTTTTCAAAGCATTTGTTGCTATGTGAAATTATCTTGTTTACTTGTTAATTTTCTCCTCCCCTCAGTAGGATATAAGTTCCATGAAGTCAGGGACGTGATTCACTAATATTTGCCCAATGCCTAGAAAAGTTTAGGTATCCAATAAATTCAATACATTCAATATACACTTATCAAATAAAATTCATTTAAAAAACATTTGTTGAACAACTGCTATGAGTCAGACACTGTTTTAGGTGCTTAGGATACAAAATGAAATGAACAAATAAAGATCCCTACCTTGTAAAGCTTATATTCTAATGAGATAGATTGACATTAAACAATAAACATACCACATAAGTAAATTATATAGCATGTTAGAAGGTCATATGTGCAATGGAAAAAAAGAAAAGTAAAGCAACATAGCAGGGAGGAGCAGTTTGCAATTTTAAACAAGGTAGGTTAGGCCTTAATGAAATGGGAGACTTAGCTGGGTGGATATCCAGGGGAAAAGCATTCCAGACAGAAGGAACAGCAAGCGCTAGGGTCCAAAGGAGAGCATGGTGGAAATGGAGTGAGAGGGTGGGAGTAGATGAGTCTGGGGAAGTAACTGGAAGCAATATTCCTTGTGGACGATGATAAGGGTTTGTTTTTTCCTCTGAGCTGAGAAGTGACACAATCTGACTTACATTTTAAAAGGATCACTCTGGCTGCCGTGTTGAGAATAGACATGGGACAAGGCTAGAAGGAGAGAGACCCAGGAAGTGGCAGTGAGAGCCATCCAGGCAAGAAGTGATGGTGGCATCAAGTAGACTAGCAGGTGGCAGTGGAGGTGGTAAAGATTGGTTGCATTCTAGAAATGTTTTAAAGGTTCAGCCAACAGGATTTGCTAGCAGTGTAGACATGGGTTATGAGAGAAAGAGGCATCTAGTATGTCGCTGACAATTAGAAAGATCAAATTGTCACCAGCTGATAGAAAGACCATGGGGAAGTAGGTTTGGGGAGGAAAGAAAAGGAGTTTTGGATGTGTTGGATTTAGACTACTAGTCATAATATTGAGTAGGCAGTTAAAGTTCAGAACAGAGGTCTGGGGAAGATGATAAATTGGGGAATAATTGGCATAGAGGTAGTATTTAAAAGCCAGGAAGTGAGTGTAGGTAGGAAAGAGAAGAAGATGACTCTGACATTAAGTATCAGGCAGAGGTGTGGGGGGGGGGGACCAGCAAAGAGACGGGGGAAGAAGCCACCACCAGTGAACCAGGAGGGGACAGGAGAAGGAGGTTCTGGAGCCAAATGCAAATGTTACATGACTTTTTATATATACTCCTGTTAAGTGTATGCTTTTAGAAATTTCCATAAATGTAAATTTAAAACGGTGATTACTGAATTTGTTTCTTAATGTATACATTTTGTATTAACACAAAATCTGTTTGGAGGAGAAATCTTTGACAGTTTCCCACCCCAAATAATTTGTAAATTGAGATTTTATAGGAGTTAAATGTGAATCTCTAAGCCTGGCTTCTGTACCGGTCTCACTTCTGTATGGTTCTCACTCTTTCTGGGGAGGGAGAATTCATTGTCTCTTTTTTCTCTTCTCTGGGGCTCTCATTACCATGGGACTGGCTGTGACTTCAGGTCTCCCTCTTCCCAATCTGAGGTCTTTTTGTTGTTTCTGTTGTGATAAAAAGGATTTCCTATTGAAAGAACATAGAGGAAATTGATAGAATGGCCCTATTCTCATTGGCTACTTAGCTTGGGTTTGCACTTTGAGAGATTTCAGGATAGTTTCTAATTGCCCTGTAGTCTTTTTGTGTATGGACCTGGGTTGGGTGGCATGTTTCTAGGTTCTCAACTGAATTTTATCAAATGGACCACGTCATTTTTGCAACTTCCTGGCATCATCCCACTCTCCCTCCCCCACAAACCTGGCACAAGTTAGGCATTCAGTAAATATTTGTTCAGTTGAGTTGGAAGATTCGGCCTCTAACATGGCAGACACAGTGCTTTCAAAACAACAGAAGATTTTATTTTAAAAAATTTTCCACTTTTGGAAGCGGGTTGTTGCTTTAAAATTACACATACACATACATATAAACATTACGGTAAAGTGTACCGAAATCACAAATCACCACCTTAAATAATTTGAAGTAGTTCATCCCCGTTGGTCTTCCTTCCCACTCAAGTCATCATCTGTTCACAGAACACCATTAGCAGCTGAAAAGGCATGGCAGGGAATTAAACAAATTGAACATTCAGAGCAGACAGATTTTCTCCTTCTGTGTGTGTGGATTGGACATGACTGTGAACAGTTGGAGGTCAGACCATCACTAATATGTAGAAAACTTTTGATGTTAATTTACCATTAAAAAATATATTAATTTTTGGCAGAGGTGCAAATAGCTTTGTCTTGCCTAAAGCTTTATTTCCCGCGATACATAGAAAGCTAAAAGCCACACTGGGCCACTTTGAAAAGCACGTGAACTTTTTCTTTATTAAAGCCCCATTTTGTCTCTTAGTCAAAGTACAGATATGAATTTCATTTTCACTCACTACAAAGGCCCTTGCAAAGGAAAGAGGGATCACCTGAATAAGACACAGATGTCCTGATTTGGTTGCATTTAATGGGTTTCCCTGACCTGGTCCCTTCAGTGGTCATTTTGGCTGTGTCTACTCAATGTGAATCAAATGTCTTATCAAGGAACATGAGGATGCATAAAATGACGAGTGGCAATCATCTTTTCTTCAATCGTTGTAAAACAGATGTCTCTACTATGAAGCAGTAGGTTAGGGTTGGAGTTAAGGTTAGGAGGCAGTTAGAGTAGGAAAGAAGAGGAAAAGATCCAGTAAAAAGTCTCATCACAGCCTAGCAACTGGCCACCGAATGGTCTTTAACATCTTTTCTATCACCAGGCTCCCAAACTGCAGCAGGAGAGTAAATACTGTTTCTAAGAGGAATGACATATTTTGGAAGTGCTTGCTTTATGTGGTATATGCATTCGTGAAGAAAGAAAATAAAAGAAGGGATTTTACTTTATTATTGCAACAAAACACAATTATTTTTGACGTGTTGACATCTGATATAAAATGATATTGATACATCTTGTCTGAATAAACCTCCTCTCTGCTTGCTTTGCTGGAAGTGTTTAAACCATAGTTTCTCTTCTGTTCTTTGTTTCCATTGATAGCTGTTAATTCTGCAGACTGGTGTTGGCTTTTAATATGATGCTACTATTAAAATAAAATAAAATAAAATAAAATAATCTCTTTACACATTTAAGAGGGACGGTCCTGAGACAAGGCAGGTGTTAAATTAGCGTTTACTGTTGACTTTATTGATTTTTTACCTTGATAGTAGAGTAATAATTTCAGGAGAACTCGGGCTCTGGGACCTCCTCAAGAAAAGCATCTTGAAGCACCTTTCTTCAAAGATGCTGTTTAACTGGACTTAGATGCCATTAAACAATTTTTAAGATCCTATAAATGGACTGTGCAATAATGTTTGGCAGGATTCCAGAGGCTGCGATGATAGTGAACCCTGTGAGATGCTTGTGTCTTTTTTTCACAGTAAGTACGTGGAACCAAGTCACAAGTGTTTGTTATTGTGCTCGTGGCCGCCAAACATAAGCTCCTTTGAACCCAGATTACTCTTCTCTGAACCCCAGACTTCAGCCTTCTGTTTACATAGCCAGCACCCCATAAATGATATTAACTCACCATTCAAATATTAATTTTTGACAGATGTGTAAATCTTGTCTTGTCAAAAGCTTTGTATTTCATGATCCACATAGATATAAAATCCATACAGAGATAAATTTCAATTTGAAAAGCAAGTAATCTTTTTTTTACATTAAAAAAATTAATTAATTTTTTTTACACTAGGTCCGTATTGGTTATCTGTTTTAAAAATAACCATGTGTACATGTCAATCCCAAACTCCCAATCTATCCCTCCCCCCAACCCTTCCCCCCACCCCCATAATCACAAATTCATTCTCTAAGTCTGTGAGTCTGTTTCTGTTTTGTAAATAAGTTCATTTGTATGTTTTTTTTTTATCATACTATGTGAAGTAAGTCAAACAGAGAAAGACAAATATCATATGATACCGCGTCTCTGCGGAATCTAGAAAAGCAACTAATCTTTTCTAAAATACTGTTATCAAGGGCCCACCCCTGGGCCAGATGTTGTGAAAAAATAAAAGAAAACTAGAAGTCATGACCTCTTTCTCCAAGGAGACTTCCGTTGTATAAATAGTACTTATGTAAGAACTACTAAATTACAAGGCAGTATAATCGGATGTTGAGCTATGAGGTAGTGCCCATAAATGGTGGAAGAACTGGAGGAAAAAAAGCTCTCTGAAAAAGTTTTGTAACTTCCTTAGACTGAGCTTTGAAAAGACTGTTGGTGGAGAAAGTGAGTGAGGAAGGGGAATAACTCAAGCAAAAGCACCGTGGTGGGAAGGGAGTAGTAAAAAGAGTCCTGAGCGTTTGGTCCATGGTCGGGAGTGGTGAGATTATCACCGTTACCTGGTTACTTTGTTTTTTTTCTCAAGAATTATGTACGAATGGCATCTTACATTCTTACAACATCTTACATGTTGAGGGCCTGTCCCCCTGTTTTATTGGTCAATCATTCAGATATTCCACCAAAGAAACATTAATCTACAAGAGGTCATATAAGAAGAGAAGATTTTGAATGTTTGACCTTAGTACCTACTAATCGGGATTTTGAAAAGGAAAATGAGAGCCTAGTACATCCCTATCAGTAAATAAAGTGTCTTTGATTTTCATACTGAAAGCCTTGCATGCAATGCTCTCAAATTCACTCTTCTTCTATGAGACCTGGAAGGAAGTGACAAAATCAAATCTTCCCCAGGATGACAAGAGATTTTGTATTTTCTTACCAAAAATATGCCATGTTTGAGCTTTTCTGGTTGACAAGTCTGAGCATTCCTTTGAGTGGGACAAGGAAGGGTCTGCCACCATGTCCTCCACTGGCTCCTTTATTTTCTTCTTCTGTCTTCTTCCTTCATCTAATGTGAAAGGACAAAGGAATTCTTCCCCCCCACCCCCTTTTTTTTGATTCTGATGTTTCAAGAAATCATAGGCTTTAGTGGTGCATTTCACTTCTTCTGGAATTTTAATGTTCCAGTTTCCTTACAGTTTTCCCAGTTGAATAACCACAGAAAAACTTTCTGACGATTAGAGCCTAGGATCTTTGAAAGCCTCCTGCAAATCTCCAGGGTCCGAATGGGTTACTCAACTTGCAACCAAGATGGTACCTCAGGCTGTCCCTCCAGGTTTTGCCTCCCCAATCCCGCTGGACACATTCTACTGACAATTTCTTCTGGAAACCAGATAAAGGCAAATGATAGTAGGGAGGTCAACAATGCAAGTTTAGGAACATGTGTGAAACCAACTGTCAGCTTAGATTTGACGTGAGGCTACAGGCTGTAGGAGCAAAGCAGAAGGAGAGCTGGCCACGTCAGCCTTGTGAAAAAAATGGACGGTGGGCAGGAATAGCATTTTTTTTTTTTTTGAACAAGGAAAATGGGAGAAATGTTTCTGAGTGTTGGATCTGGTCTTTCTTTTTTTGCAGGAATTCTGTTGTCCCTTCAGAAAATATGAAAGCCGTTCCAAGGCACACTGGCACCCGCGTGGCACTGCAGCCTTCTCTTGGCACTGCATTGTCCTGTTGCTGGCAGGACAGAGCGTGGACCTCTCTGTAGCCTCATCCCCTATTGTTTTCTGCACAGAAGCCAAGCATTGTGGCTACTCGCAAGGCAAGGTTGGCAGCTGAAGAACCCAGATGCCAAGCTCTGGACCGGACTTCTGTTCGGTTTGTGGCTGGTCCCTTCCCTGGCATCTGCCCTGGCTTTGCAGCCGCCTGTGTCCCTGTCTGTAGCGCTGGGCTCAGGATTAGGCTTCTGTTGGCTCCCACCGATGTTCGGTCACTGTTTCCCTTTTGAATTACCCTTGATTATGAGGAATGTGTCTTTATGACACATTCCTCCTCAGGCGCCTGCCTCAGATGATGTGCCTCCACCAATAAAAAGGGGGTTTTCTCTCAAATTACTGGCCATTGTTAGTAAGAAAGCTCATGGAATGGGAATGTTCCTTGGGTTGGAAGATGTAAAATGAAAAACAAAAGCTTGTATTTGAGACACAAACCCTTCTTTTTTTCTGATCGATAGGAGAGGTGCTGAATGAAGTTAAGCAAAGAGAAAACAAAAACAAAACAAAACAAAACCCCCCAGGAATGTGAGAAAGTCCAGAAATTTTCAGTTCTTTGCCTTTTTGTTCCCACGCAATGCTACTGTCTTTGACTCAGGAAGATGATTTCAGTTCCTTATTCAGAGACTTTAAACTTGACAAAAAGGAGAGTGGATTCCCCAGGTTAGAGGAGGTAGTGGATTTCTGGAACTCACCGACAAATACGCATTGGGTTGAGTTCCCAGTGGGTGAGGAATATTAGATTCCATTCTGCTGGTGAGGGGGCGATGGTAGAGGAGATCAGACAATAAGTCTGACTGTCCTTGACAGAACAAAAAACAAAAACCAACTTAAGAAGTTCACCAACCAGGGACTTCCCTGGTGGCACAGTGGTTAAGAATCCGCCTGCCAATGCAGGGGACATGGGTTCGAGCCCTGGTCCGGGAAGATCCCACATGCCGCAGAGCAACTAAGCCTGTGCATCACAACTACTGAGCCTGCGCTCTAGAGCCTGAGAGCCACAACTACTGAGCTCACATGCTATAACTACTGAAGCCCACGTACCTAGAGCCCGTGCTCTGCAACAAGAGAAGCCCCCGCTCGCTGCAATGAGAGAAAGCCAGCGCGCAGCAATGAAGACCCAATGTGCCCAAAAATAAATAAATTAATTAATTAATAATAATAAAAAAAGAAGTTCACCAACTAGAAAGGAAGCTAAATATACACAGACACAATTCAGAAATACTCACCTCTGGAACAGCTTTGTACATTGAGAGACTTCTGACATTTGTTCATATCTTAGAATCTTTAGGTGTTTGACCTCCTTGTTCACCAAAATTATATCAGTAGATACAGTTCAAAGGAAAGGATGAATTACAGCTAAACAGAAGATGCTTTGCTTTCCACAGCAGTGTCTAAATGACCCTTTAGTAATTTGAGCAACCTTGAACCCAAGTCCCAAGCCTGTACTCCCATCCAGCTGAATGGCTGTTCACTGCTCAATTACTGCAGCTGGAAAAGAGGTGTGTCCCACTGGCAATCTCTCCAGCTTCATGAGATCTCCATGGAAGCTGTCTTTGAAGTCAGACAGACCTGAATTCTAGTCTGTTCTGCTTCATTACCTTGAATAAATCCCTGAACCTCTTTAAACGAAGCCTCAGTTTGCTCCTCTATAAAATGGGAGGATAACAGTAGTGTTAGGTAACAAATTCCTGTTTAAATGTATGGCACAGAGGAAGACCTACACAGATGTTGGCGAGTATTCAGATTTTCTGTAGGTTTGGGTGGGAAGAACACCATCTATCAATCTGCTTTCAGTGAGGGAGGAAGAACTGTGTCCTTGAGACCCTTGGGGCTACCCTCGACATGGCGCCAGACAGGGCATGCGCTAACTAAATGTTTGCTCAGTGAAGCAGAGGGTAGGATAGGCTTCAGGTTTATCCCCCTGAATGTATTATTTTAGAACGTCAGTTATAAATTACTGTTAAAATAGACAGTGTATAGGCAGTTCACAAATTACTGCTAAAATAGACATCTCCCAAGGTGGCTAACAAAGGAAATTTCAAGTCTTAGATTCTAGGTACTGAGGAAATATTCTACGAAAGGAATACTTTCCAAATTTGGGACTGTGGCCACTCCCACCCCCAAGAAAATAAACAGTTATTGATTCAGGCAGGTGACCTTAGCAGATGCAAAGCACATTGGGAAGGACCAGTAGTGACTGAGTGAGATTTTAGTGTCATTGCAGGCCCTAGAAATGGGAACCCACCTCTAAATGTAGAGAGTGAGGGGTTGGCACACTTTTTCTGTAAAGGGCCAGACAGTAAACATATAGGCTTTGCAGGTCTTTCAGAGCTGTAGTGTGAAGCAGCCACTTGTAAGCAAATTAATGGACCGGGTTCCAATAAAACTTTACTTACAAAACCAAATGGTGGCAGGATTTGGTCTATCCATGGGCCATAGTTTGCTGCTTTCCGGTATAAGGAACTGAAAATGTGATGAGTCAATATTCAGCATTTTATTTTGTAATCAACTTTTAGGTAGGTCACATAGTCCCTAAATAAGGCATCTCTCATTTCTGATTTCTTTCTGATTAACAGTTCATTGAACTAAGACGCATGAAAATTTTAAGGGATGTGGGAAAAGGATCAGAGACCATGGGCCTGGGGACCAAACTTAAGGGCCAGACATGCATGAGGAACAGGCAGTGATAAGATAATAAGCGTGGGATGCATGGGTTGGGAGCTAAAGAAAGAGCACACACTCTGTTCCAGCTGACCATTGCCATAGAGAATTTGGGCCAAGTGATCCAGATATTCCAATTTTTCAAGAAGCCAGAAACCTGATAAAATCTCCAGATTTTTAAATACGTATTGGCTTACTAGTTTTAAAAACACTGTGCCACCCTACCAAAACATGTGTCTGGCTCAAAGGTAGCAGGCAGCATGGTAGTTTGTGACCTTAGCTTTCAGCCCACAGATCACCTCTGGAATATTGTTCGTTGCTTTGAAATGGGGCTGGAGGTTTTTACAAAGCTAGTCTGAATTTTACAAAAACTGATCAGATTTATGCCCACTTCCTTAAAGTTGCCCTTCTATTTCAAAACTGTCTACCCCAAAGTAGCACCACAAAGCTCTGCCCAATCATATGTGCAAGGTAGGCCAAACATGCCCGGTGAAATTCTGACTATAGAATGTCACGAGAATTTGAACAGCCTAAAGGAAAGGGAAAGATGTGGCGGCTTGTTCATTACTGAAGATTTATGGACGAACAACCTAGAAAATTCAGAGAGAAATCAGTCCACGTTGGGTCTGAAATTGTCCAGCTCTGTTTGAATATGCTAAATCCTCCCTTATCTCATCCCTGCTCTTGTGTTGGCAGATTTAGTTCTATGATTCAATAGAAACCATTCTCTTTTCCTAATACTAAAATCTAATTTTGCTCTAAACTCTAATAATTTGAGACTTTTTTTTTTGAGTTGGATATCAACAGAAATTACCTTTTCATCACTTGCAAGTTTAATTCCCTAGTATTTTTATTTTTATTTTTTTATTTTTTATTTTTTTTGTGTGTTTTTTTGTGGTACATGGGCCTCT
The DNA here is from genome assembly GCF_005190385.1 of Monodon monoceros. Taxonomy (NCBI): domain Eukaryota; kingdom Metazoa; phylum Chordata; class Mammalia; order Artiodactyla; family Monodontidae; genus Monodon; species Monodon monoceros. The sequence continues at coordinate 134,557,247 of NW_021703767.1, forward strand.
CACTGTTGTGGCCTCTCCCTCTGCGGAGCACAGGCTCCGGACGCGCAGGCTCAGTGGCCATGGCTCACAGGCCCAGCTGCTCCGCGGCATGTGGGATCTTTCCGGACCGGGACACGGACCCGTGTCTCCTGCATCGGCAGGCAGACTCTCAACCACTGCGCCACCAGGGAAGCCCTAATTCCCTAGTTTTAATGAACTCCTTAAAAATAAATTGGATAGATTAGATAAAGCTTGTTTTGATTTGACGGTCTTGAACTGCATTATTGTGGAAATATTTGGGGTGCTAGTTGTAATTTGAATGTCCCTATCCTAATCCCGTAAGAATTAATCTATTTGGGATTCAGCTGTCCTGTAGTCATCTGAAAACTCTTTTGTGGAATAAAACATGCTAGAAGTTTTTGGAGGCTTTTAAACCCAACCTCTTTTTTTCTTTTCTCTTTTTTAACAGCCATTCTCCCAGAAATAGTCTATTTGTGCCTGACAAAATGTATCCAATCCTGACCTTGAAAAGGTTCCACTCCTATTTGTAACTCAGTGACCCTGAGGCCCAGATTGGTACTGAACTTTCTGAAAAAGCACTCTTGGTTGTTTAATAAGAACTTATTGGTAATTAGCACCCTAGCCTGGGCCTACATTTTGGATTGTCAAAATAAAAATCGGTTATACACATTTAGCTCTGCATTTTAGAAATTCTTAAGTGAATCCTGTTTTAGCGTTTAGGTGCAACGGAATGAAATAATCCCATGAAATCCTTGTGTTCCATAAGGTGTCTTGAAGTTTGATTGGATATTAACTAAAAGATCATTTTGTTTCTCTTTTATAGCAGGAGATGCAATGTGTTCATTTTATAACATCTCCGCTGTTTGGAATAAATCACCAAGGACAGATGCTCATCACATTTCAGTTCAATAAAATTCTTTGCAGAGTCTGAACAGATACATGGCGAGTTGCTTTAGGTCTCTGTCCAGGCCATTATTTGTTTGGAAAATCAAATTCACTGAACAAAATAGAGTTACACTAAGGACATGGAAATTAATATTTTGTTTGCTGTCTTATGTGTTTGTTGTAATATTTTTGACAGGGATGTGCCTATAGGACTTTACCTTCAGTTTCGTAAATTTCACCTTCATGAATGTAAAAGACCACCTTCTCATCTTTTTCTTCTAAAACAGCACAGTTAACCTGACTTCCTGCTGTTAGATCTTCTAGTAATACCATTTTAAATGTTCTCAGTGGAAAAATTTACCAGTGATCTTGAAGAAGTGCTAAAATTCCATGTTCAGCCTTCTCTGTGGCAGCAAATGGGTTTTCATCAAGCAAAACCGAGGCGTTGATTTTAGATGAATATGTGTGTGCTGCGAAACTGTTGGAGAGTTTTGGACATCTTTCATGTGCTGTGTGGTGCTTCTCTTGAATTTTTAAAAGAGTCAAGAAGACATCATCTCTTGACTTGCCAATATTCCATTTTTTTTTTTTTAGAGGAGGAGAGATTTGAGCTTCAAGAGTTGTCACTGTACATCTTCAGTTGATATTTTCTTGAAGAAGTTTCATAAGGCTTTAATTTGTTTATCCAAGAGGGGGTGTGATTAAGAGTTGAGGCTTTCCATTATGGTGTGTAAGCTAAAAATGTGTGTTTTCCAAACATTCATAACTGCATGTCCCTGCATTTTACAAAGCTTCCCGAGTCTCCTGAGAAAACATTATGTGTGTGTGTTGTGTGTGTGTATGTGTCTGTGAAAGAGTTAAGGAGATGCATAAACGTTGAGTAAAGAGATCAACCCATGGCTAGAATGATGTGCGGGCGATCGTCATTCCCACAGGGCCATAGAACATGCTTGCTAACCTGTCGTGGTAATTTTCCTTGAAAACGAATCAAAGAAATCCAGGGTGGATAATAATCATTTGGTAGGGCTAATGTTCTGACACCATCTGACGGGACAGGAAAAGTGGGAAGCGAGGCAGGCGTGTGTCTCTAACCACCACCAGTGAATTTTGCTTGCTGTTTGTTTATTAACAACCATGTCAGTGTTAGATTTACTTCCGAGCTTCCTCTCTTTAGAGGATCTGTCTCTCACCCTGGAATTAAAAGAGCATTTTTTACCGGCGTATACCTTTGTTTTGAGAAAGGGCTCAGTGGCTGTCAGGCATTTTAGGGTTAGCTGTGCTTTTTTTCTTTTTTCCTCACCCTGAATTAGGTTCCCAAACTGCAGAGAGAAACCTTTTCCGTACGCAAATCCTGAAGTTTATAGTGAGTAGATGATAGGAAATAAAAATGATGCCCTTTTATTTAAAGATCGCCTTCGTGTTGAACCGGCTTTTTACCGCCGTTAAATATTTGCTTTCTGGGAGCATTTGTATATATTTTCTTAGCTTTTAACTACCATTTCTGCTCGGTTTTGTATCTGCTAGCCCCAGCATTTACAACCTACGAAAACCTCATAAATCCACTTCGTTTTTCTAATAAGACATGAAAGTCCTTAATTGGCCTTAATGAAATGCACTTAAAGGGCAATAAACGTGTTTAAGCCCCTCTTTCAGGGTGAGCCTCACTACTCTCACGCTACTCTGTTTTAGCCTTTCTGGTAATTAATCATTTATTCATATGTGACGAATCAGTAACAAGATCAAGCAACTACTGCACAACTGCATGATAATAAGCTGCTCATATATGTGTCAAGATTTTAGCAATCCTTTTCAAAGCCTAATTTAAAGTCATTTTACAACTAACCAGACTGCTTCTCTGAAACATTTTTTCCCCCAGTATCTTTCCTACATATTTTCATTTGGTTGCCATCTTTTTATTTTGTTTATAGAGCCCAGTCCGCCTTAAATCCACTTATGGCACCAGCGTGAATTTCAGCAATGCAAACATTTACCATTGTTTTTCAGTCTGCTTGGAATTCTCTCTTTGATCCAAACGGGCGGGGGTGGGGGGAGAAGCGAAAGTAAAAGAAGGACCGCATTTATAAATAGAAGACCCAAGAGTCCCTGCCATTTTTAGTGCGTATTTAAATCTTAAATCTGCAGTGATTTATGGAGACGTGTTAATCATTTGCCTGTACCTCAGCACTCTGAGAATTCCAGCAATATCCAGGCCGCAAATACGCCAACAGAGGGGTGTTTTTCTGCAAAGGAATTCTACCTTTCCTTTTTTTTTTTTTTTTAATTGAGATATATAATCGATATATCCCTCACCACAAAAGAGGAATTCTTGACTTGCCACGCAAGCAGACAGATCGAATATCTGAATGCCTGTTTGTGTGTTCCCAAAGAGGGGATTGGATTTTCCTGGCTGTGTGTGTGCGTGGCGTGTGCTCACCTGTAAGCCTAGCTGAAGGTATGTGAGGGGGGATTTGGACCTGCCCAATTATGGCAAACAGAGTTGCTTTGCACTTATGAAATGCATCCTGAGTTGATCCTAACGTATGCTTGGACATACATTAGGACTATAGCATCAGCGATAGTCCAGGCAAGTTTGTTCAGTCCAAGGAAACCAAGGTAATGACAGAGAAGAGTCAAAAGTCCTTCTCCAGCATATGTTAACATGTGTAGATCACTTGAGGTTTAATCATTCAGAAGTTTTTAATATTTGCCTATAAATAGCAGGTGACAAGACCAGATATATATTTTTATATTTATATATACTTACATATATAATTTTAAATAAGAAGAGACCCTGACAAACTCAGTAGAGATGGCACCGTAGTTAAAAACTTGCCATCTAAATTGCTTTGACATCTGAATTTTTACCTTCTTCTATTAATATTAGAATGAAGCTTTAAATATGTGAGTCCCTGCCCCAGATGCACTTAAACCTTATTAATTCAAATGTGAGGTAAAAAAAGGTGAATCCGAACAGAAATGTCATTTTATTACTTTTAAGTACCAAAAAAAAAAAAAAAAGGTTACTCCAGTATCACTGGGCAGGGGGAGCTATGACCAGATTCACTTGTGTCTGGAAAATGAGCACATGTGACAGCACATTAATTGTCTGTTGGTAGTGAATGTTCCGAAGCATGTCACAATTGTTCTCTTGTAAACCTTAAAAATCCCCCTCAGTTCAAGTGTAGATAGGCTCCTCTAAAGTAGAAATTTAATTTTTTTTCTTATGTAGCCAATGGAACTCAACATAGTGGATTTAATACATAACTATTTACCTTGACTCAGCTACAGTTTTCTAATCTTAGACCCACCCAAAAGTAAATTTTGTTCGAACTTTCTCACAATCATACGTTCCTGAATAGAAGGCACAACATTAATGAGATCTAATCAAAACATCATTCACATTGCAGTCTACATGAATGGCTCCCCCTGGAGTTGTGCAGTGCACAATTCATGCATCCACACATTGATGTTCTGGTTGTCTGCTTTGTCTATATACACTTGGCCTTGATAAAGACATATCTCTGATTTTGGTTGAAACCTTATGTTTCCTTCATTTTCAGACGGTGTCTATTCTTTATCAGGTACCTCTAAATGAGGTCCCAAAATGTAGCAAAAAGTGTTTTCATGTGTTAATTTTTATATTACAAAGTTGATTGCTCTAATATTTTCTGCAATTTCACACATGCTCTATAGACTTTATTTAACTCTTAATCACTCTATGGGTGAAATGTGAATTGTTTCCCCATTCTATTTTGCCTTTTATGTTTTGTGACAAAATAAGTTTACTTTCCTTCAAATATGGCAAAGTTCCTTAAGCCAAATAGCTTCTACAAAAAAAAAAAAGTAAAAATAAAAAAAAAAGTAAAGTGATGAGACTTGAGTAAAATAAAAAAAAAAAATTTAAAAAGCCTGGCTACCCAAGCTCCACTAATCAGCTGATTTAAATAATTTTAGGGAGAAAAATACATAATCTTCAAATATAAAAGCTGAATTTTTTACTGGGCTTGAGATTTGAAGATGGAGTGCTACAGCCTAAGCCATCTGACTAGCATCTCCCCTGAATTTTGCAGGAAATAATCACAATGTATAAAAAGAATCACAATGTGTAAAAATAATTGCAATAAGGTGATAATTTAGCAGCAAAAGGAAAATTCCAGATCCAGTTTAATCAGTTAAAGTGTCTCTCTGGTTCTTCTGATTTGTTGTTCATTTATGCTGGGCAGCTGGACAATAGGATTTTGCACGGGCCACAAACAATGAAATAAAACAGCAAGATATACTGTATTTTCCTGAAACATACAATAAAGGGCAGCAGGGGACTAGTCAAAGCCCAGTATTCAAAGACTGTAATTTTTTATCACTACTTTATTTCCTAACCCAAAATGTTTTTTGGGTATAAATATTGGATGACAACAAAACTGCATCACATTTGCTATCATGGAGGTAAGGCCTAAACCTACTTTTTATTAGAATTAAATTAATATTGCGTAAGTAGTTTTAGAGTTTCAGCATTTTATTATTATTTATGTTCTAAGTGCTCTGCATAAATAGAATTGTTCCTTGTTTCTTTTTGTTTTTACTACTAATAAAAAGTAATAGGTATCATAATTCAGGGACTGTTTGCATTGCCAGGCCTTTTCTGTTTGGTTTTGGTGGCCTGTGCAAGGAGACATACCCTAACCCGGAGTGGAAGAAGCTTTAATAACAAACGTAGCAAGCACTTGTGTGGAGCAGTAAATGTTTAGGTAAGAGTGGCCAAAACAAAGATAGGCAATTAAGAATTTAGAATTGTTAAACGGGAAGCCAGTCCAGCCAATGACTGCATTGTGTGAGCAGAAATATATGTGTTGCTTCCCAGATTCCTTCACGTATGTCCGGTAATTGCAGAGTATACGTATATTTATAAATAAATATCTTCCCTTAATTACCTGCTGATTTCTCAGAACACTTAAGAAAGAGAAGAAAATAGCTTTATTTGTGATGGGAGGAAGGCAATTTTTAGCCACAACAAACATGCTGTCTTATATTTTCTATAAAAAAGACTTTTCAGAATTAGAAGTGACAGAAGAGACCTAAGTGAAAATCAGAAAATTGAAAGCATTCCTTTGTGAGCGTCACAGGTTTGTGACATTCTCAAGATTAGGCAAGAATTTGCACTTGGAAATCTGGAAAATGGGGCTAGGGGCTAAGACCATGTTCCTTAAGGGGGCAGATCTAGGGCTATATTTTAACAATGCTTTTATGCCTTAAAACCTGTGCTACCGTTGTCGTCTGAAGCATGTAGCCAGCACACGCAGCCCTTGCAATGCAGTTGACTCTCAGCATCTTCTCTCCCAAGGAAAGGAACGGAAGCTTTTTTTGTGTTGTCCTAGAGAAATCCTGGCTTTATAGTTAAGAGAGTCAGATGTGTGTGTACAGTGGAAGCCTATGCAACTATTCAAAGGGATGTTCAGGGGGGATTTTTATTTACGTGGAAAATATTGATTCTAGGATGAGAAGGGGAAAATACAGCCTGAAAAATTATACCCCCAGTGAAATCTCAGAGAGAGCAAACGCATTACAGAAAGACTGAATGAAATATACTGAAATGTTAACACAAATTGCTTCTGGGTGGTGGAATTATGGGTGACTTTTACTTTTCTGTGTATGTTTCTCTAATTTTGAAATTTTCTATAGTATGCGTATATTATCTTTACAAAACGAAACTAATATAAACTGTAAGAAAATAAAGTAATAAAATCAGACTTAAGGATGCATTTTTAATGAATTATGCTATGTTAAATTTTTACATACATTGGCAGCATCCCTATGAGAGCGCTAACATTATTTTTGCCCATTTTCTAGAGGACGATACTAAACCTTAGGGGGACAAGTTCACACAGCTAGTCAGTAATTAGAATTCAAATCCAGATGGATTTGTTCTAATGCTCACATCTCTGCCCAACACATCACTCTGCCTTTCAGAGTCACTGGTCCACATGCACACTTTATTATAAATACTGGAAGGCATCACTGGTCCACACGCACACTTTAGTATAAATACTGGAAGGCGTACTGGTTCTTCTTTGTTAGAAAAGGCAGTTGTGTGGCCACTTCTCCCACAGTGCTGGAGCCCAGAACCATCTCTTTTGTTTTCAGAAGTGCTGTCACTTTCAGTGATTCTGCTTTTCGCTCTAAATCAAGGGCTGTGTTTTTGATCAAACCAAACCAAAGGAGCAGGGCTTCCCACACTGTCATTCCAGTGCCTTCAGTTGCTTGAGCTCAATTTTTGGGGGTGAATGTGGCCTGTTCCCAAGGGCAGAGATTTCCCTAAGCTCTTGTGCTAACTTTTTGGGATATCTTTGCATCCTAACACATCCCACTCGACGCTACAATAAATATTAAGCCAGAATCCTTCTAATCCAGACCAGGCTTGCCATTCTTTCTGTAAAACTTGAAAAGTCTCAAACCTAATACCTGCAGAAACAGACCTGTTTTTACTTTCGTTACATATTCTACACACACTTTTATTAACCCTGACTTTCTTTGGAGTAGCCCCTGAAGACTAGGGATTCTAATATAACACATCGTCTGTTAAAATTTTCTGAGATTTTCATTTTGCTTAAGGAAAAATCAGTTTCTTTCTTTCTTTCTTCTTCTTTTTTTTTGATGTCCTAGGGTCATTTGAATTAAGCTCAGAGGGCAACTCTGCAATTGGTTCAAGGCTACTCAGACAAGCCCTTCCCATTGAGCACCGTCCAAGTCCCAACAGTATTAGTGAGCATAGTAAACTAGTTGTTGTTTTACGCCATTAGGTTTGGAGTGGTTTGTTACACCACATGGAGAACCAGAATTGCAAGCTTTAAACATTTTTCTCCCATTCTTAATTAGTTGTTCAAATAATGTCTTACTTGCTCTTATCTTCTTTACTATGAACTAAGAAGCCTTAAGGAATGTCAGGGGCACTGCAATAAAAAAGTGAAGATGATGGGGCTTCCCTGGTGGCGCAGTGGTTGAGAGTCCGCCTCCTGATGCAGGGGACACGGGTTCGTGCCCCGGTCCGGGAAGATCCCACATGCCGCGGAGCGGCTGGGCCCGTGAGCCATGGCCGCTGAGCCTGCGCGGCCGGGGCCGGTGGCTCCGCAACGGGAGGGGCCAAAAAAGGGAGAGGCCCGCGTACTGGGAAAAAAAAAAAAAAAAAAAGTGAAGATGATTAAGAGATTCCTAGGCACAGGGTGGGGTCTGAGGAAGAGCGTGTGGCATCCCCACAGATGCTGGTACATATCTCCTGGCTTTCACGGTGTGTGAAAATAATCATAAATATGGGAACTTTGGAAAGAACTTTTAGATGCATTGAATGCCACCGAATTGTTACAACGATCTTACAAAGTGAGTATTATTATTTTCATCCTTATCTGACAGATTAAGAAACTGGGGTTCTCAGGGGTTAACTAGATGGCCCAAAGACACACGGCAACTTGGAAGGCAGAGGGAACCAGAACTCATGTCCTCCGGCCTCTCATCCTTCGCCCTGCCTGGCGCCACCTGCTGGACAAGAAGGGAACTGTTGTCCCATTGTGGCAGCTGGTCTTGCTTCATACAGCTCCAAGCTCCAACCTCTGTAGGTAGCTGGAGGGGCCCCCTTTGCTGAACAGGTAAAAATAGCCCTACAGGTCTCTCCTCAGGGATGGAGGGTGAAGGAGAGAAATACTGGCTGAGCTTTCATTTCTCTGGGAAGAGCACACAAAGGCTTTTGCAGATTCTTAGTGCAGAGCTCATTCCTTGGTCCACCATGTTTCATTTCTAGAAGACTGACTTTTTAAATATCTTCCGTGTCTCTGCTTCACCTGCTCAATCTTTCCTCTAGCTTCTGAAACATCTGGAATGCAGTTATACTATCTGCTTTAATGTCCTTGTCTACTAATTCTATCATCTGTGTCATTCTGGGTCAGTTTCCGTTGACCCAGATGGGTTGCATTTTCTGCTTCTTTCTGTGTTAGGTAATTTTTAATTTGATGCCAGCCATTGTGCCTATTACCTTGTTGGGTGCTGGATAGTTTTGTTATTTCTGTATTTCTGAGCTTTGTTCTGAGACATGGTTAAGGTACTTAGAGCCAGTTTTAACCTCCTAAGTATGACTCTTAGGCTTTGTTAGGTGGGACCAGAGCTGTGTTTCATGTAGTGTGAATTTTTTGCTGCTACTGGGCACTATTTCCTCTAAAGTCTTCACACACATGCAATGGTTAGTCCTCGACGGAATACGTGAGGGACCCTCTGCCGGTCCATGGAGTTTTCTCTGTGGGCAGAGCGCTCCTCTCCGATTGCCTGCCTTGTAAATTCTAGCTGCCCTGGCTTCCCATTCCCAGCTTTGTCTTCCCAACTTGGGCAGACCACTGGGTTCTGCCTGGAGTTCCCCTCCCCATACCACAGCTTCCAAACTTTCTCCAGGCAGTAATCTAGGGCAACTGTAAGGCTCACTTCATTTGTTTTTTGTCTCTCAGCTCTCACTGTCCTTTGTTGACTGATGTCCAATGTCTCCAGAGCTGTGTTTCACATGTTTTCAGTTACTTTAAGTAGGAAGGTAACCAGAAATTGTGTCTCAAAGACTCAGGATGAGTCTTTCAATCATCAATAGATGATTGAAATTGGAGACTTCCTTGGTGGCGCAGTGGTTAAGAATCCACCTGCCAATGCAGGGGACATGGGTTCAAGCCCTGGTCTCGGAAGATCACACACGCCACGGAGCAACTAAGCCCATGTGCCACGACTGCTGAGCCTGCACTCTAGAGCCCGCGAGCCACAACTACTGAGCCCACGTGCCACAACTACTGAAGCCCACATGCCTAGAGCCTGTGCTGCGCAACAAGAGAAGCCACCAAAAGGAGAAGCCCACGTGCTGCAATGAAGACCCAACGCAGCCAAAACTAACTAAATAAATAAATAAAAAATAAATAAATGTGTGCCTTTATGTATTAAAAAAATAGATGATTGAAGTTGGACCATTATTTAGACACCAGTCTTGTGTAACTATTTTCTTTCTCTATTGAATGGGATCAACTTGTAGGTCCTTTAAGTACTTTGGTCACCAAAAGCCCTCTTGGATGTTATTTGAGGCGAATTCACCCACTTTCCAACACTGAGTTTACAGTCTGTGTTATACACTTCATGGATAAAACACAAATGCTTTTTGTTTTGTTTTTTTTTTTGTTTGCTTGTTTTTGGCCATACTGGGAGGCTTGTGGTATCTTAGTTCCCCGACCAGGGATTGAACCTGCTCCCTCGGCAGTGAAAGTGTAGAGTCCTAACCACTGGACTGTCAGGGAATTCCCCACAAATGCTAATTCATACCATCAGTAGGAAAAAAACATTCATTTTTCTTTCTTTATACTTCACTTCTGGTATTTGGATTTTTATTTCTGGTGCCTTATAACCTATTGAGTATTTATTACGTGTATTCTTTGTACCCACCGCTTTTTAAGTTATACTGCTGCCTGATTTAAAATCTTGTATTGGAGGCACTACTTACACAATTAGAAGTCTCTCTTATCCCTGTGTTACCATCAGTCACCCTTCCTATGAACTTCCATGGGCTCCTCCTACCCCTCTGACTTAGCCACTTTCATTGCAGGAATGAGGCTCACTTAGAGAGTGACAGTTCCTGGGAGCTCCAGAGGAGGAAAACTGACCCTTCTGGAATCTGGAATCTCATCCCAGGGCCCCCCATCAATGACACCACCTCCTGCCATGTGTCAGTTGGTCTCAGACTGGATTCCCCAGAAACATACTCTGAGATGGAGGTTTGGGCACAGAAAAATTTGGGAGGGGGGAATGCCCTTGAGATCAATTCCTGTGAGACAGGGAAGGAAACAGGACTGGACAGGGGGAGAAGCTGGGAAGCCATGTATTAGCCCTAGCCCTCAACCCATCCCATGGGGAGATCTGTAGCAGCAATGCCTCTTCAGAGTTGCCCTGAATTGAGGGAAGGGGGGTTGGGTCTTTGAATGCCCCTTACCTGCTAGTCCTTGGGTGCAGGCTGCCCCCGAGAAGGGAGTACGATCGTGGGTGAGACTGCTAAGGGCAGTTCCCAGGCAGGGGCTCAGATGAGAATCATCAGCCTCTAGCATTTCCAGAAATTGGAGGCACGAGGGCTTCAAACAGGAAGCCACCTGTTGGGTTTTGGAGTCTTGGGTAGCAGTTTCAACTATTAGCTCTGAGAACTTGGGCAAAATCATTTGTTCATTCAACCAGTATTTCTGAAATGCCTACCTTATGTTTTAAGCTCTGGGGATAAAGAGGTGAGGTGGTCAGGTTCAAACAAAACCCCAGCCCTATGGGACCTACCATCTTTTTAGAGGAGACCGATAATAAATAATAAAAAATAACAATAAAATTGCAATATAAAATAAATATAAATTAATATCAGTAACATAAAATAATATAAAGTGCTTCTCAAACTTTAATTGGAAACAAATCCTCTGGGAATCTTGTTAAAATGCAGATTATGGTTCAGTGGGTCTCGGGCAGGGCCAAGATGCTGCATTTCTAAAACGTTCCCAGTTGATACTGATGCTGTGGGTCCATGGACCACACTTTAAGTAGTGACATAAACAGGGTGACCTAGGAGGGTCAAGTGGTGGGAAAGGGAAGCTACTGAGGATAGAGCAGTTTGTGTAAGGAGGGGATATTTGAATTGAGACCCAAAGAAAGTGACACTATTCATCTAAGTCCTAGCTTCCTCAGCTATAAAGTGGGAAAAAACCCAACCAAATCTGGTACATAGTAGGTACTCAATAAACATGAACTATTATTGGAGCTGTTGCTGGCTCACCTAGGCCCGTCATAATTGTCCTGCCCTCCTCCTACCTCACTACCTTTCACCTTTTACTCCTGCTGATGGCTGCCATGTTCTCACCATATTTTCTATTTTAAATTCCCAAGAACAGGAACCGGATTGGCTCGACTTTGTGCCGGCCGACTGCCTTGGGACCAGCCACTTGCTAAGCTGCTGATTGGCTAGGCTGCTGATTGGCCAGCCTGCTGATTGGCCAGCCTTGGCTCCGCTGCCCTTCACTGGCCAATCAGCTACAACTGGAGGATCGTGGGGTCGAACAGAATGAAGACGGCTCCTAAAGGCTTCTCCCTCAGCAGAGGCTCCAGGCAGGCACTAAGGCCAGTGTTTAGGGCCTGCATCCCGTTAGGTCCCTGTTGCATCTTAGGAGAGCTTAGCTGTTTGTGAAGTTATTTCTTCTAATGGATTATGAGTTCTTTGAAGGTAGGCACCTGCTTCATGGACTCCTGGCAGAGCGTTGGAAGAGTGGGAACTTAACGATATTACGGGGGTTAATTTGAGCCTTGGGGGCTCATGTGGTCTGAGGAAGGTTTGGAGGAAGAGGAAGCAGGCAGAGAAGAAATTTGAAAGACAAGGAGAATTTCAATAGATGGAGAGAAGCAGGATGCTTTACAGAGAGGGGCCCTTGCATAAGCAAAAGTTGGATGGGCGAAAAGACCAACATTTTAGGGAAGGTCACAAACAATATCTTGGCTTGTTCAAAGGCGAACCTAAATTTGAGCAATATTTTTCCCTGAGGCAGTTATGAATTGGCATTTTATTTAGTCTTCCTATGTAAGTCCTGGGTACCTTAATTTTGTGCACACACACACACATACACACATGCACATAACATAATAAAAACAAAACATTCCCTGAAAACTTATTCCACTCATGCATTTACTTCGCTATCTGCCCAGGTGTAGAAGTAATTTACCAAGAGTATATATCAAGAGTAATATATCGGGGCTTCCCTGGTGGCGCAGTGGCTGAGAGTCCGCCTGCCGATGCAGGGGACACGGGTTCGTGTCCCGGTCTGGGAAGATCCCACATGCCGCGGAGCGGCTGGGCCCGTGAGCCATGGCCGCTGAGCCTGCGCATCCGGAGCCTGTGCTCCGCAACGGGAGAGGCCACAACAGTGAGAGGCCCGCGTGCAGAAAAAAAAAGAGTAATATACCAAGAGCAAACGTACCAAGAGTAATAAAAACATACTAAGAGGCAACTTGCACAGAGGATGGTTTTTTGCAAGGGTTCACAGATCTTATTTTAAGGTTGAAGCCCCCCAGGTGTCTTTCCTCCTGTTTTCAACCGACAGTTGTGGTTGTGCAAGGAGCACGGCTGGCCCTGGGGAACCGCCAGCCGGGCTCAAACTAACAGCCACTTGTGGCTGCGGACTTCCTCTTGGCTCTGCCCGGAGGCAGCAGATAGGGTCGGGGAGATTGAGGGTCGCACGCTGGGGTCAGACTTGGAGCGGCGCTAATTCTGACTCCAGTCCCCCCGTTTTCATTTCTGTTGTGACAATTTTAGCTTCCCCATAGGACATGAATACTGCCCTGAAAGAATTTTGGAGGGGACAGCCCTTCCAAACGGGACATCGTCTAACTTTTCAATGGGTATGACTCCTGATCGGTGGGGATGCCACTGTTTCAGTCCTTAGGATATGGTGGAGGTTTCCTTCTCCCCTAGCTATCAAGAAAGGTTCTGTTTCAGTGAATGATACAAATGAGAGTTAGCGGGACATGTTTAACCTGTTCAAAGTCCCTCCACACTGAAAACCTCTCTAACTAATCTCCCTCCTGCTAGCCTTTTACCCTAAAATCCTTGCTGCATACCACAGCCAGGTTGATTCCAATACCTTCAGCCTGTCCTTACCCAAATCTCTATGGTTCCTTTTACCTCTAGGATCAAGTCTCTTTTCCCTTTGCTCAAATTTCATTTTGCTTTCCCCAATCTGGTTCCAAACTCTTTCCACCCTTGCACGTTGTTTTCTGGACACAAAGTCTGAAATCTAGTGGGACTGGTGAACTCACCTTCCCTGTGTCCTCCAGTTCCTGTCTACAGGTCTTTCCCTACCTAGTTCCTGTGCCGGCCATGAATTCTCACTTCCTCTCTCAAAATTCACCAGTTCTCCATGTCTAGCCCTGCCACTGGGAGCCTCCAGGACGGCTATGCTTCCAAAGCATCTCTCTGGACCCTTCTTCACTGAACGTTAATCTCGTCTCTATTCTTTGTCACCTTTTGATGTGCCTAGGCTCATTTCCTCAACTAAGACTATACAGTCCTAGAGGGCATGGATATTTCACCTCCAGCACAAAGCTCTGGAGTTTAATGAATTACTAGCAGCTTGGAATGCTGTTACTTACAAGTCGATTTCATTGCAAGCAGACCTTGAAGATCTCAGGCTTGAACATTCTGATAATACCAGCACCGAGTGTACTCGAAGTTAACAAGCTGGCACATCAGGAAACATTTCTCCTTGACCGATTTTTCCTGCATGGTCAGTGTAGTGTAGTGGGAAGGCCTCTCATGGGGCGTTGAGAGATTGGGTGCTCATCTCACCTCTGTTGGAAACTAAGGTGCCTCTCATGAGTGAACCTGCTTCCCTGGCACTCAGTTTCTTTAAGCTGTGCATTTCGGAGGATATCATAATTCCACCTTGAATTAATGAAGAAAGGCAAGGCTGGGGCCGGGGGGCACTTTTCTTAAAATGCGGTCCAAATTTACACTTTTGCCCCTTTTTTCCTCTATTTGTTTTCTATAGGTAGGATAGCCTCCTCCCTTTCTCTCTCTCTTCTTTTTTCCCTTTAAGTGTCAGTAAATCTGATAATGATCTCTCTTTCCTTTCATTCCTTCCCTTCTAACCACACTTTGGCTTGTTCTCCTTAGATAAACATTTCTCATGCTGTGAGTGCTATACATGTAAGCTCCAGCTTACTTTGCTCTCAGAATCTCTTGTTTAAAAAAAAAAGGAAGAAAGAAATGAACTCTCAGCCTCCAGATACATCTTAATTGTAATTTAACATTGCATTTCCACTCAAGAGTGCCAGGTCTTTAAAAAGCATGACCGCATTCATCTCTCATCCCCCATCAGCTCCTGGGTCTTCTGGAGGTGGAGGTGCAAGGGGAATGCCCACTGTGCCACCCCATTTTACAGAGTGAGAAATCAAGACCCAGAGCCCACCACGATTTGCCTGAGGGAGATCTGTGAGTCCTTGGCTAGTAGGGGAGCAGGATGTGGGGTTCCTGGTTTCCAGCCACTTCTCTAGCCATGGGCCTGGGGACAAGTTTGAACAGAATCTTAAAGAGGCAGATTGATTTCGATGCAGCCAAGAAAGGGTGCCGCCCTGGGGTTCAAGGAGGTGATGAGTGAGAGCAATGATGTGCTCTGACTGCAGACAGGTGAAGGTAAAGGGACTCACCCAGAGACTCTTCCAGAATGAAAAGAGAAAGCTCCACTGAGGGAAGACTAACGGGGAGATAAAAAAGGATACGGATCACTTTGAGCTTTATTTATTGGTGTCCAGTCCTAAACACCAAGATGTGTTTACTCCTTTCAGATCTCCCAACTTTGCCTTGAAACCGGACCGGAGAGATTTATCATGAAGCTAATGAAGCTCCAGGGCCTTTCACTTGCACAGGTGCCTTCCAAGACCTGGGAGCACCCTAGCAATGGTTTCACATGGATATATCTCTTTGTAAAATTTGCCAAAGTAAGATAATCCTTTTCTTAGAGTCCCTCAAATTATACAAGCTTCAGGACTCAAAAAATCTGAATCTGCCCCTGGACCTGACCCCCAATGACACAATATCCATAGCTTTTGTGGCCCCAAGAAACCATTCCTCTTCCTAAATGGATCTGTGCTCCCTTAAACTGCTGACTACGCTTGTGCCTGCTCTGTGTTTACCGAGCAATTGCAATTCTTGTTCTTAAGGATGGAAGCTAGCCTCCTTTGAGCACTTCTTATGTAACCAGTGCTTTTTCATAAACACCATCAAAGTCCAGACTCACCACATCTTACTTTTGCAAGGTGGGGAAACAGGTTCGGGGAGGTCTGGTAACTTGGTGAAAATCCCAGGACTTGAACATGGCACAGCCCCCCGGGAACTCATCCTTTTTGCATAAGCAGGGGTATGCGGAAGGAAGAAAGAGGATTCTGGTCTAAAGGGAAAGCTCTTTCCTTCTTTGCTCGAGTCGCTCTTCTTTGTTTTCCTTTCCGGATCCCTTTCTCTCTTCTTTCTGTGATGGCAATCAATGCGTGTTTACGGGTTCTGTGTTTTCTGCAAGGCTTTGGGATAGGCACCCAAAAAGGAAAAGGCAGTTCCTTGTAATTTCAAAGAGGGAGCACATTAACTACTCAAGCTGTTTGAACATCGGACAGTAGAGAGATACACAGTGCTGATGGGTGTGGGACACAGCTGGAGGTTGAGGCGAGAGGAGAAAGGTGAGAGGAACCTCAGAGAAGATGTCGGTAAGCTGAAGGCAACCAAGAAAGGTACACACGGAACCTGTGACAAGAGCCCGAAGGAGAGGCGGATAAAAATACACACAAGAAGCATTGTCCTTGCACCTGGGCAAGGGGGTGGGGTGGTACCACACTGAGTCCTGTGTTTTCTCGGAGCTGTGAGTCTCGATTCTGGCATGGGTCAAAAGCAAGGAGGCTGCTTCAGGCTCAGGGTCCTGGGCTCCGCTCGCTGAGTCCCTGACTCAGTAGTTTGTGATGGGGCCTGAGAGTCTGCATGTTCCCATGATGCCTCCCCCATGATGCCAGTGCTGCTGGTCCAGGACCACACTTTCAGTAGCACTGCTTTAGAAGGCCCCACTCTGGGCCTCTGTGGGTCATGCCGCTCCTTATGGGGTCAGGAAGGTAG
Source organism: Monodon monoceros (assembly GCF_005190385.1). Lineage (NCBI taxonomy): Eukaryota > Metazoa > Chordata > Mammalia > Artiodactyla > Monodontidae > Monodon > Monodon monoceros. The sequence goes on from NW_021703767.1 coordinate 134,573,808, forward strand.
TGCCCACAGGGAACTGTACTCATTATTCTGTGATAACCTATATGGGAAAGAATCTGAAAAAGAATAGATACATATATATGTACAACTGAATCACTTTGCTGCACACCTGAAACTAACACAACATTGTAAATCAACTATACTCCAATATAAAATAAAAATGTAAAAAAAAGAAGGTAGTGCCCACTCATATGTTCTAGACTACCCTTTGGGTATTTGGATTTGGGAATCTTGGATTATTTTCACCATTTCCAGCACTTGGTGGGCCTCTTCTCTGGGTTTCTCTTCCCAAAGATGGACCATCTCATTGATGGATGCACCTTAGTCCTGATGGGGTGGCCATGGGATGACTATTCGCAGTGTGGACAGAACTCGGGCCTGCAGACTCGTGTATCCACACCTGTGCATGGCGGCCCTTCCAAACTCAGATAAATCCAGGGGTAGGGAGAGGTGGGGACAAGCCATGAGTCCGAATCCAGAGGCCAGGTTTCCCTCACCTCCAGGCTGCACGTGGAGCTCTGGGGTCCTGGGGATCTAAATCCAAGCATGGCCTTGAGGTCATTATGAAGATATATTTGTCAAGGGAAGAAAATAAAACATATTTGATATCATGGTTTGTGCATTTGATTTATGACTTTTAAATATTTGGACATTTGGTCCCTGGGACTCTATTTGTACGCTTGTTCCAGGTGCTTCAAATGTTAGAGGTGGGCCTGCAGATAAGAATAAGCCATACTGCATTACTTTTGTTGTTGTTGGCAGTAATGGGATTTTTTTTGGGGGGGTGGGTTTTTTTGTTTTTTAATTATTTATTTTATTTATTTATTTTTGCCTGCGTTGGGTCTTTGTTGCGGTGCGTGGGCTTCTCATTGCGGGTGGCTTCTCTTGTTGCAGAGCACGGGCTCCAGGCACCCGGGCTTCAGTAGTTGTGGCTTGCGGGCTCTAGAGCGCAGGATCAGTAGTTGTGGTACACGGGCTTAGTTGCTCTGCGGCATGTGGGATCTTCCTGGACCAGGGCTTGAACCCGTGTTCCCTGCATTGGCAGGCAGATTCTTAACCACTGCGCCAACAGGGAAGCCCTGCATTACTTTTATAAAAGAAAAAAGGGAGTCCTTTTTTTTTTTCTCTCTCTCTCCACCTTGTTATAAACACAGAAATTCTTTCCTGGAGTGGGTGACTCCCTGAGATGTAGGGCTGCTTCCGCTGGAGACCGCATGCACGGGGAGCGTGGCAGCATGCCAACCCGCAGTTGGAGCTAGCTACATGAGTTCTTGTTTTTGTCTCTTCTCTTCCCCTTCCAAAGCCAATGACTACACAAACTGCTGGTATTAGCCAAGCATGGCCCACGGCTCTTTGCAGAAATGCTCAGAACAGGCAAAGCCTCTGAGATCATGAGGCACGACATTCTGAGTGCTGTGGGGTAAGAGGTTGGGTATAGCATCTTAGGGTCTATTTCAAATCTTATCACAACTGAGGCTTCCAACAGGTGGCTGTGGGCTTGTCCAATAGAAAGGTTTCAAACAGAAGAAGAATTTTTATTTTTTTAATTTTTTAATTTTTAAAATTTTTATTGGAGTATAGTTGCTTTACAATATTGTGTTCGTTTATACTGTGCAACAAAGTGAATCAGCTATACGTATACATACACCCCCTCGTTTTTGGATTTCCTTCTCATTAGGTCACCAAAGAGCACTGAATAGAGCTCCCTGTGCTATACAGCAGGTTTTCATTAGTTATCTATTTTATACATGGTATCAATAGTGTAAATATGTCAATCCCCATCTCCCAATTCATCTCCCCCCGACCCCCTTGGTATCCATGTTTGTTTTCTACACCTGTATCTCTATTTCTGCTTTGTAAATAAGATTGTTTATACCAATGTTTTCAGATTCCACATGTATGCGTTAATATACAATATTTGTTTTTCTCTTTCTGACTTACTTCACTGTGTATGACAGTCTTTAGATCAATCCATGTCTCTAAAAATGACCCAATTTCGTTCCTTTTTATGGCTGAGTAATATTCTATTGTATATATGTACCACATCTTCTTTATCCATTCCTCTGTTGATGGACATTTAGGTTGATTCCATGTCCTGGCTATTGTAAATAGTGCTGTAATGAACATTGGAGTGCATGTGTCTTTTTGAATTATGGTGTTCTTTGGGTATATGCCCAGTAGTGGGATTGCTGGGTCATATGGTAGTTCTATTTTTAGTTTTTCAAGGAACCTCCATACTGTTCTCCATAGTGGCTGTATCAATTTACATTCCCACCAACAGTGCAAGAGGGTTCCCTTTTCTCCACACCTTCTCCAGCATTTATTGTTTGTAGATTTTTTGTTGATGGCCGTTCTGACCGGTGTGAGGTGATACCTCATTGTAGTTTTGATTTGCAGTTCTCTAATAATTAGTGTTGTTGAGCATCTTTTCATGTGCCCATTGGCTATCCATATGTCTTCTTTGGAGAAATGTCTATTTAGGTCTTCTGCCCATTGTTTGATTGGGTTGTTTGTTTTTTGATATTGAGCTGCATGAGCTGTTTGTATATTTTGGAGATTATTCCTTTGTCAGTTGCTTTGTTTGCAAATATTTTCTCCCATTCTGAGGGTTGCCTTTTCATCTTATTTATGGTTTCCTTTACTGTGCAAAAGCTTTTAAGTTTAATTAGGTCCCATTTGTTTATTTTTGTTTTTATTCTCATTACTGTGGCAGGTGGATCAAAAAAGATCTTGCTACACTTTATGTCAAAGAGTGTTCTGCCTATCTTCTCCTCTAAGCGTCTTATAGTGTCTGGCCTTCCAGAGGTTGGGTATAGCATCTTAAGGTCTATTTCAAATCTTATCACAATTGGGACTTCCAGCAGGTTGGTGTGGGCTTGTCCAATGGAAAGGTTTCAAACGGAAGAAGAATTTTAAAATTTTTAAAAAATTTTTTAATTGAAGTATAGTTGATTTACATTGTGTTAATTACTGCTGTACAGCAAAGTGATTCAGATATATATATATCAATCTATCTATCTATATATCAATCAATACATTCTTTTTTTAAAAATATTCTTTTCCATTATGGTTTATCATATGATATTGAATATAGCTCTCTATGCTATACAGTAGGACCTAGTTGTCTATCCATTCTGTGTATAGAAGCTTACATCTGCTAACCCCAACCTCCTACTCCATCTCCCCCCAACCCCTTCCCCCTTGGCAACCACCAGTCTGTTCTCTATGTCTGTGATTCTGTCAAACAGAAGAAGAATTTGTAAACACTGAAGACACATGGAGGTCCTCTGGGGCCACGTGATGACTGGCAAAAACTCAGAAAGTTCCTGGGGATTGATCAGTGGTTCTAAAATTTTGATGGGCACCAGCTTGTCTTGAAGCTTGTTCATCCTGCAGACCCCTTGGGCCCCACCACAGAGGTTGTGATGCAGTAAAACGGGAGCAGAAAATAAGATTTGACATGTTAACGAATGCTTCAGATCCTGTTGCAAGTGACTCGTGAAACCCGGTGGAGAGCTTGCTGTCATGTTCAAAGGAGGATATTGCTTTTAGCCAAATAGCTTTTTCTGAAGAGGACAGAGGAGTCTTTTGGACACATTAGAGCCCCCCTTGTGGTTACCAACATGAACTCTGGCCCCAGACCATGTTCAAATCCCAGCTCCACTATTTCCTAGCTGTGTAACCTTGGACAAGTTATCTAACCAATCTAAGCCTAGTTTTCTCACCTGTAAAATGGGGATGACCCTCACATTCTCACAGGGTTGTTCTGAGGACCACATAAGTTAACAGTGTCTGGCACTATTCGCTATTATTAGTATTACCTGCTGTTATTATTCCTCATAGGGGGAAATTTGGTAGCAATGGCGTTTTTGCCGGAATACTGATTTTAGTGGATTTCTGAAGAAAACAGTGCTGAAGGAGTGAGTAAACATAAAATGTAGGAAGCTACTGGGGACGCGAAAGTAATTAGTGGAGCAGTGTACTTTCTTTCTCTAGCTGGATGTGGGCAAATACAGTGCAAATCCCGCTCAACCAATGAAAGGCTCCTTCCCAGACCAGGGTTATCTATGCTAATTATCCAAACACAATGCTTCCCTTCTGCTTCCAGGCAGTGAGGTCTCGTTAATGCGATAGAGGGAATCTTCCAGAAAGCACCACATTCAACATCAGCACACCTGCTTCCTACACCCTGAGCTCCAAATGGAGAAAAGAAGCAAAAAAAAATTGATTTAAATTATGCAGGTGGAGGGTAATTAAATATTGATATAATAATTATTAAATTATGCAGGTGTCGGGTAGGTTTATGGGAAACTTCTGGAATCACCGCAGGAGTGGTGTAAACAGTGAAAAACCCTGCATGGGGTCCCGAGCTGGAAGACAATACAGTGAAGTTACGGTTGAACTGGGCAGCTGCTGAAGTTCACGTTCATCTGGAGGTAGATGTCTCTCTGGATGAGTTCATCCAAACCAAGAGCAAGGCTTCCCCCCCAAAACACGAGTATGCAGAAGAGAAGCCACTCTTCTCAGGCAGTCCTAAGAATTAAAAGAAAATAGTCAAAGTGGAAAATGTGGGGAATCTCCCAAAGAATCCTCTTTTCATTTAAAACTATAATCTTAAACAACAGCATTTTCATTTCTAAAGTCACATTTATGATTTCAGAGCCATAAAGAAATGGCCCTGAAATGAACAAATGGTTCAGAGAATTGCATGAGGCAAGGTCTGAGGGATTGTGATGGGGGCCATCCCAGGTCTGGACCAGAAATGTGTTTGTAGATGGTAGCCGGGATAGGCAGACTCATCACAGCTAGTTTGTTGGAGGAAAATTTGAGTTCCAAAGCAGTGAATTTTTATGTTTGACCATTTTGTCACTTGTGTCACTAAAAAAGAATGGGCCAGATGGTGGTTTCTAGTATGTTTTTCACAGTGTAGCGGCTGCAGAGGGATTTACCTTCATTGGCTATTAACAAGCAGTCTGAACATCTTAAATGAGAGTCCAATGTTGAAAGGCAAGAAATCCAAATGCTGCAATGCCCTTTAATATCGAATCTCAGATGAACTTGAATGTTCAGTTTTAAAAGTCACAGTTGACAGTCATAGCCAATGGAGAAGATGACATCTTCAAGTATCTGTTCAAATAAGCCATTTTTTCTTCTCTCTCTCCGTAAAATGCAAAAAAATTATGGTTAAACCCAAGAGTTCTGATGTGTTGGCATGCAGTGTTTTGACTTTGGTTTTTTTTGGACTTTGGTTTTTTTCATTGATGTATAGTTAATGTACAATATTATGTTAGTTTCAGGTGTACAATGTAGTGATTGGACATTTAAATACGTTACAAAATGATCACTCATAATTCTGGTAACCACTTGTCACCATACAAAATCTTTTTGATTTTTTAAGATTAGATAGTTTAGAGGTTCTCAAACTTGAAAGAGCTTCAGAACCACCTGGTTGTGTGTGTCAGGGGGCTTGTTAAAATACAGATTGCTGGGCCCCATCCTCAGGATTTCTAACTTAGTAGAAATTTGCATTTCTAACAAGTTCCCAAGTAGAAGTTCCCAACTTCCCAGCAAGTTCTCTGCTGTGTGTATGGGGACCACACACAGTCTGAAGATCACTGTTCTAATACATCCTCCAGTTCAATTGGGCTCAATTTAGTTTAAAGTCCTAAATTCTTCTGAGAATCTGATGAAAGCCATAGACCTTTTCCTCAGAAGAAGCACCCAGCTAAACATAGACACTTATAATTTTAGAAAATTTATCCCTAAGGGATTCCAAGAGTCTTTGCATAAAAGCTCTTGCCCTGTCTAGAGCTGAGGTCAGCAAACTTTTTCTGTAAATGTCCAGATAGTAAATATTTTAGATTTTATGGGCCATACAGACCCTGCTATAACTACTCAAGTCTGCCATTGTAGTGGGAAGGCAGCCATAGACAATATGTAAATGAATGGGCATGGCTGTGTTCCCAAAAACTCTATTTACAGAAACAGATGATGTGCAGTATTTGGCCCAAGGGCTGTAGTTTGCCAACCCTTAGTCTAGAGCATGGATTTTAGAATCAGATCTACATGGGTCATTAACTGTGCAACCTTGGGGTCAGCTCTTAACCTACGACAGCTTTGTTTTCCTCATCTGTAAAATGGCATGTAGTGAGTCTTGCTATAAAGTATTGTGTTGAAAATTAACTGAGATAATCCACCCAGAGTTCCAAGCATTTCCCTTACATGTTGTAATTTTGATATTTAATGATATTAATAATAGTAAATGGATAAATGCTAGAGTGAAGGCCCTCATGAACCATACAGGCATTGGACAATATTAGTTATTGTTATTCTTGTTAAGCAGACAGCATGCATGAGAATTACCCAAATACAAATGAAGAACTGGGAATGTGGTATTTTGTTCTAGAATTGTGAAATAAGAGGGATGGATGTCTAGTAAGGCCCTATGTGTCCTAGCCACTGTCTTTCTCTCCAAATTTATCCGGCCACTGTACTGACACCCTCATCGCCTCCTGTCCATGTGATCTTCAAATAACCCCCCTTTTCCCTGGAATGTTCCTTCTTCCTACCCCATCCTTCAGGCCTCTGTTTGTATCACTTCCTCCAAAGGGTTGGTCATGTAGGACTTGTTCTTTTCCCTTGTGACACTTATTAGATTTTGTACTTATTTATTTGTGAATTTACTTGATTCTTGAATGTCTTCCGCATTAGAACTCTAGACTTTTTGAGGTCTGGACCATATCTGTTTTGGTCATCACTGTACAGCTGGATTTAAGCACTAGGTCTGGCACTCAGTGGATGCTCAAGAAACATTTAATGAATGAGTGAGCCAATTTTACCCAAGGTTATTTTTGGCTCAAAGCAAAATAATGACACTTTACCTTTGGAGCCCTCTATTAATACTCTTATATTTAGGTAGAGGTGGGGAAGGTGAGGCAGGGGTGGGGAGCTCTCTTATTCAGGCAGTTCTGTGCTTATGTTGATTTCTGTGTCATTACGTTCCCTCACCTACCATAAATGTAGATCTTCAGTGCTCTCCCCCGATTGTCTTATCATAGAGCCATATCTCAAACAATGCTACTCAATGGTGATGGACCTTCATTTTTTTAATTGACATATAGTTGATTTACAATGTTGTGTTAGTTCAGGTGTACAGCAAAGTGATGCAGTTATACATGTATGTATGTATATATATATATATATATATTCTGTTTCATATTCTTTTCCTTTATAGGTTATTACGAGATATTGAATATCTTATAATAACTGCTATACAGTAGGACCTTATTGTTTACCTGTTTTATGTATAGTAGTGTGTATCTGCTAATCCCAAATGCCCAATTTATCCCTCCCCCCACCTTTCCTCTTTGGTAACCATAAATCTGTTCTCTATGTCTGTGAGTTTCTTTCTATTTTGTAAATAAGTTCATTTGTATCATATTTTAGATTCCACATATAAGTCATATCATATGGTATTTGTCTTTGTCTTATCTACTTAGTATGATCATCTCTAGGTCCATCCATGTTGCTGCCAATGGCAATATTTCATTCTTTTTTATGGCTGAGTAATATTCCATTGTGTGTGTGTATGTGTGTGTGAGGGGGCTACTTTATTGGTGAGGGGGCTTCTTGTCCAGGAGTAGTTGGTTTTAACAGAGAATTTTGGGGATGCAAAGCCTTAACACCAGAGTGGAGCTCTTCAATGGTGGACTTCTAGGCTGAGGTGGGTGGATGTGTGGGATAAATTGTGGAAGAGGAGCCATGGCTGAAATCCTTTAAATCCCAGCCCAGTGTCAGCTGTCTGCTCTGAAGCAGCATTGGGCAAATGTTTGGATCTGAGAGAGGTATTTGCTACTGCTACATGAAAACCTCACTTAATTCCCCAAACATACCGAAATAAAATGTATTTTGTGACACTAATTCAGTACTGGTGGCTTCTTTCCCTCCTCCCCCCTCCCCCTCCCCTCCCTCTGCCCCTTCTTCTTATTCTTCTACTTTCTAATGATTTAAGCTCTTATTCCTAGTTATGGTGGGGGAAGAGAAAGATAGAGAGAGTAACCATGGTTAACAATGGCCTCATATCTATTGGTAGACTCGGGAGCTCCTCAAACTGCCTAATTGACTTGGGCCAAAACCTTTTACAAAAAGAAATGAGCTTAAAATGTAATCACCAACCATGAGGGTTGGAGTGGTATAGCAGAAGATCTTGGAATGACATGTCCGGTCTCCTGGGCTCCTCTCTGATACCATCCATAGCTTTGATAGTGCTGTGTGCTCTAACAGGGCTTCCCTTAATGTTCCAGCTGGGCATCCATACACTTTTCCACCTCATATATTTCTTCAAAGCTGTGGGAGCCTATTCAGCCAGTACATAGAGACAGCATCCTGTGCTAGTGGAGCGCAGTCAACACCCCAGGGCCACACTCGATGAATGGGGTGTGGGAGCTAGTGCGCCAGCCTCCTGGACTTTGAAAAGACAATTCTGCGAGGTCTTGTGTATGTTTCCCGGAGGTCTCAGTGGAGCTGGTTCCCACTGTCTGCATCAACGACCTCAATAACCCACCTTTATAGAGCTTTCCTTTTCCCAGTCTCATTCTCTCATTCCCTCACTCATGCTTTTGCTCATTTATTATTTGTTTTGTTTTCATGATGGTGGGGCATCTCCCATACAAACCCCCTACATCCAAGCCTTTTCTCAGCCGCAGCTTTTGGAGGAAATTAACTTAAGACAAGGGATGGTGGGGGAGACTTTCAAGATGGCGGAAGACTAAGACACGGAGATCACCTTCCTCCCCCCAAATACATCAGAAATACATCTACATGTGGAACAACTCCTATAGGACACCTACTGAACACTGGCAGAAGACCTCAGACCTCCCAAAAGGCAAGAAACTCCCCACGTACCTGGGTAGGGCAAAAGAAAAAAGAAAAAACAGAGATAAAAGAATAGGGATGGGACCTGCACTTCGGGGAGGGAGCTGTGAAGGAGGAAAGGTTTCCACACCCTAGGAAGGCCCTTCACTGGCGGAGACAGGGGGCCGGGGGTAAGCTTCAGAGCCATGGAGGAGAGCACAGCAACAGGGGTGCAGAGGGCAAAGCGGAGAGATTCCCACACAGAGGATCAGTGCCGACCAGCACTCACCAGCCCAAAAGGCTTGTCTGCTCACCCACCCGGGCTAGTGGGAGCTGGGGGCTGAGGCTCCACCCTCTTTGGAGGTCAGATCCCAGGAAAAGGACTGGGGTTGGCTGCGTGAACACAGCCTGAAGGGGGCTAGTGTGCCACAGCTAGCCAGGACGGAGTCCGGGAAAAAGTCTACACCTGCCTAAGAGGCAGGAGACCATTGTTTTGGGGTGTGCGAGGAGAGTGGATACAGAGCACTGCCTAAATGAGCTCCAGAGATGGGCAAGAGCTGCGGCTATCAGCGCAGACCCCAGAGACAGGCGTGAGATGCTAAGGCTGCTGCTGCCGCCACCAAGAAGCCTGTGTGCGAGGACAGGTCACTATCTACACCTCCCCTCCCGGGAGCCTGTGCAGCCCGCTACTGCCAGGGTCCCGGGATCCAGGGACAACTTCCCCAGGAGAACGCACGGCACGCCTCAGGCTGGTGCAACGTCATGCCAGCCTCTGCCGCCGCAGGCTCGCCCCGCACTCCGTGCCCCTCCCTCCCCCCGGCCTGAGTGAGCAAGAGCCCCCGAATCAGTGGCTCCTTTAACCTCGTCCTGTCTGAGCAAAGAATAGATGCCCTCAGGCGACCTACACACAGAGGCGGGGCCAAATCCAAAGCTGAACCCTGGAAGCTGTGCGAACAAAGAAGAGAAAGGGAAATTTCTCCCAGCAGCCTCAGGGGCAGTGGACTAAATCTCCACAATCAACTTGATGTACCCTGGATCTTTGGAATACCTGAATAGACAAGGAATCATCCCAAAACTGAGGCAGGGGACTTTGGGAGCAACTGTAGACTTGCGGTTTGCCGTATGTGACTGACTGGTTTCTGGTTTTATGTTTATCTTAGTTTAGAATTTAGAGTTTATTATCATTGGTAGATTTGTTTATTGATTTGGTTGCTCTCTTCCTTTTTTTTATATGTATATATATTTTTGTTTTGTTTTTGTTTTTTTGCTTTTACTCTTTTTCTGAGTGTGTATGTGTATGTTTCTTTGTGTGATTTTTGTCTGTAGAGCTTTGCTTTTAACATTTGTCCTAGGGTTCTGTCTGCTCTTTATTTGTTTTTAGTATAGTTTTTAGTGCTTGTTATCATTGGTAGATTTGTTTTCTGGTTTGGCTGTTCTCTTCGTTCTTTCTTTTTCCTTTTTTTATTACTTTTTAATTTTTTTATAATTATTTTTATTTTAATAATATTATATCTTTTATTTTCTTTCTTTCTTCCTTCCTTCCTTCCTTCCTTCCTTCCTTCCTTCCTTCCTTCCTTCCTTCCTTCCTTCCTTCCTCCCGTTTCTTCTGAGCCATGTGGCTGACAGTGTCTTGGTGGCCCGGCCAGGTTTCAGACCTGTGACTCTGATGTGGGAGAGCAGAGTTCGTGGCATTCATCTACCAGAGACCTCCCGGCTCCACATAATAACAAATGGCGAAAGCTCTCCCAGAGAACTCCATCTCAATGCTAAGACCCAGCTCCATTCAACGACCAGCAAGCTGCAGTGCTGGACACCGTATGACAAAAAAACTAGCAAGACAGGAATGCAACGCCACCCATTAGCAGGTAGGCTGCCTAACATCATAAAAAGGTCACAGACGCCCCAAAACACACCACTGGACATGGTCCAGCCCACCAGGAAAACAAGTTTCAGCCTCATCCACCAGAAAACAGGCACTAGTCGCCTCCACCAGGAAGCCTACACAACCCACTGAACCAACCTTAGCCACTGGGGACAGACACCAAAAACAACGGAAACTACGAACAAGCAGCCTGCAAAAAGGAGACCCCAAACACAGTAAGTTAAGCAAAATGAGAAGACAGAGAAACACACAGCACATGATAGAGCAAGGTAAAAAACCACCAGGTCAAGCAAATGAAGAGGAAATAGGCAGTCTACCTGAAAAAGAATTCAGAGTAATGATAGTAAAAATGATCCAAAATCTTGGAAATAGAATTGAGAAAATGCAAGAAACATTTAACAAGGACCAGGAAGAACTAAAGAGCAAACAAACAATGATGAACAGCACAATAAATGAAATTAAAAATGCTCTAGAAGGAATCAATAGCAGAATAACTGAGGCAGAAGAACTGAAAAGTGACCTGGAAGATAAAATAGTGGAAGTAAGTACTGCAGGGCAGAATAAAGAAAAAAGAATGAAAAAAATTGAGGACAGTCTCAAAGACCTCTGGGACAACATTAAACGCACCAACATTCGAATTATAGGCGTCCCAGAAGAAGAAGAGAAAAAGAAAGGGACTGAGAAAATATTTGAAGAGATTATAGTTGAAAACTTCCCAAATATGGGAAAGGAAGTAGTCAGTCAAGTCCAGGAATCACAGAGAGTCCCATACAGGATAAATCCAAGGAGAAACACACCAAGACACATATTAAACAAAATATCAAAAATTAAATACAAAGAAAAAATATTAAAAGCAGCAAGGGAAAAACAACAAATAACACACAAGGGAATCCCCATAAGGTTAACAGCTGATCTTTCAGCAGAAACTCTGCAAACCAGAAGGGAGTGGCAGGACATATTTAAAGTGATGAAAGGGTAAAACCTACAAACAAGATTACTCTATCCAGCAAGGATCTCATTCAGGTTCGACAGAGAAATTAAAACACTTACAGACAAGCAAAAGTTAAGAGAATTCAGCACCACCAAACCAGCTGTACAACAAAGGCTAAAGGAACTCCTTTAGGTAGGAAACACAAGAGAAAAGACCTACAATAACAAATCCAAAACAATTAAGAAAATGGGAATAGGAACGTACATATCAATGATTACCTTAAATGTAAATGGATTAAATGCTCCAACCAAAAGACATAGACTGGATAAATGGATATAAAAACAATACCCATATATATGCTGTCTACAAGAGACCCACTTCAGACCTAGGGAAACATACAGACTGAAAGTGAGGGGATGGAAAAAGATATTCCATGCAAATGGAAATCAAAAGAAAGCTGGGGGGCTTCCCTGGTGGCACAGTGGTTGAGAATCTGCCTGCCATTGCGGGTGACATGGGTTTGAGCCCTGGTCTGGGAAGATCCCACATGCCACGGAGCAACTACGCCTGTGAGCCACAACTACTGAGCCTGCGCATCTGGAGCCTGTGCTCCACAACAAGAAAGGCTGCAATAGTGAGAGGCCCATGCACCGCGATGAAGAGTGGCCCATGCTTGCTGCAACTAGAGAAAGCCCTCGCACAGAAATGGAGACCCAACACAGCCAAAAAAAAAAAAAAAAATGTCTCCAGATATTTAAAAAAAAAAAGAAAAGAAAGCTGGAGTAGCAATTCTCGTATCAGACAAAATAGACTTTAAAATAAAGACTATTATAGGAGACAAAGAAGGACACTACATAATGATCAAGGGAACAATCCAAGAAGAAGACATAACAATTGTAAATATTTATGTACCCAGCAATGGCACACCTCAATACATAAGGCAAATGCTAATAGCCATAAAAGGGGAAATCGAGAGTAACACAATTATAGTAGGGGACTTTAACACCCCACTTTCAACAATGGTCAGATCACCCAAAATGAAAATAAACAAGGAAACACAAGCTTTAAATGATACATTAAACAAGATGGACTTAATTGATATTTATAGGCCATTCCATCCCAAAACAAGATAATACACTTTCTTCTCAAGTACTCATGGAACATTCTTCTGGATAAATCACATCTTGGGTCACAAATCAAGCCTTGGTAAATTTAAAAAACTGAAATCATATCAAGTGCCTTTTCTGACCACAATGCTATGAGACTAGATATCAATTACAGGAAAAATCTGTAAAAAATACAGATAAAGGGAGGTTAAACAATACACTACTTAATAACCAAGAGATCACTGAAGAAATTAAAGATGAAATAAAAAAATACCTAGAAACAAATGACAATGAAAACACAATGACCCAAAACCTATGGGATGCAGCAAAAGCAGTTCTAAGAGGGAGGTTTATAGCAATACAATCCTACCTCAAGAAACAAGAAACATCTCAAATAAACAACCAAACCTTACACCTAAAGCAATTAGAGAAAGAAGAACAAAAACCCCCCAAAGTTAGCAGAAGGAAAAAAATCATAAAAGTCAAATCAGAAATAAATGAAGGAAATGATAGTAAAGAGCAATAAAACTAAAAGCTTGTTCTTTTTTTTTTCTTTCTTTTTTTTTTTTGGTGGTACGTGGGCCTCTCACTGTTGCAGACTCTCCGGTTGTGGAGCACAGGCTCTGGCCACGCAGTCTCAGCGGCCATGGCTCACAGGCTCAGCCGCTCCGCGGCATGTGGGATCTTCCCAGACCGGGGCATGAACCCGCATCCCCTGCATCGGCAGGCAGACTCCCAACCACTGAGCCACCAGGGAAGCTCTAAAAGCTGGTTCTTTGAGAAGATAAACAAAATTTATAAACCATTGGCCAGACTCATGAAGAAAAAGAGGGAGAAGACTCAAATCAATAGAATTAGAAATGAAAAAGGAGAAGTAACAACTGACACTGCAGAAATACAAAGGATCATGAGTGATTACTACAAGCAACTATATACCAAAAAACTGGACAACCTGGAAGAAATGGACAAATTCTTAGAAAAGCACAACCTTATGAGATGGAACCAGGAAGAAATAGGAAATATAAACAGACCAATCACAAGCACTGAAATGGAGACTGTGATTAAAAATCTTCAAACAAACAAAAGCCCAGGACCAGATGGCTTCACAGGCGAATTCTATCAAACATTATTTTTTAAACATCTTTATTGGAGTATAATTGTTTAACAATGGTGTGTTAGTTTCTGCTTTATAACAAAGTGCATCAGCTATATATATATATATATATATATCCCCATATCTCCTCCCTCTTGCATCTCCGTCCTACCCTCCCTATCCCACCCCTCTAGGCGGTCATAAAGTATTGAGCTGATCTCACTATGCTATGTGGCTGCTTCCCACTAGCTATCTATTTTACATTTGGTAGTATATATAAGTCCATGCCACTCTCTCACTTTGTCTCAATTTACCATTCCCCCCTCTGTGTTCTCAAGTCCATTCTCTACGTCTGCGTCTTTTTTCCTGTCCTGCCACTAGGTTCTTCAGAACCTTTTTTTTTTTTTTTTAAGATTCCGTATATATGTGTTAGCATATGGTATTTGTTTTTCTCTTTCTGACTTATTTCACTCTGTATGACAGACTCTAGGTCCACCCACCTCATTACAAATAGTTCAATTTCGTTTCTTTTTTTTTTTTTTTACTTAAAGATGTTTGTTTTGTTTTGTTTTTTTGTTTTTGTTTTGTTTTTGTTTTGTGGTACGCAGGCCTCTCACTGTTGTGGCCTCTCCCGCTGCAGAGCACAGGCTCCAGATGTGCAGGCCCAGCGACCAAGGCTCATGGGCCCAGCCGCTCCGCGGCACGCAGGATCCTCCCAGACCAGGACACGAACCAGTGTCCCCTGCATTGGCAGGCAGACCTGTAACCACTGCGCCACAGGGAAGCCCCAATTTCGTTTCTTTTTATGGCTGAGTAATATTCCATTGTATATATATGCCACATCTTCTTTATCCATTCATCTGTTGACAGACACTTAGGTTGCTTCCATGTCCTGGCTATTGTAAATAGAGCTGCAATGAACATTGTGGTATGACTCTTTTTGAATTCTGGTTTTCTCAGGATATATGCCCAATAGTGGGATTGCTGGGTGGTATGGTAGTTCTATTTTTAGTTTTTTAAGGAACCTCCATACTGTTCTCCAGAGTGGTTGTATCAATTTACATTCCCACCAAAAGTGCAAGAGGGTTCCCTTTTCTCCACACCCTCTCCAGCATTTATTCATTGTAGATTATTTGATGATGGTCATTCTGATTGGTGTGAGGTGATACCTCATTGTAGTTTTGATTTGCATTTCTCTAATGATTAGTGATGTTGAGCATCCTTTCATGGGTTTGTTGGTAATCTGTATATGTTCTTTGGAGAAATGTCTATTTAGGTCTTCTGCCCATTTTTGGATTGGGTTGTTTGTTCTTTTGAGACTGAGCTGCATGAGCTGCTTGTAACTTTGGGCAATTAATCCTTTGTCAGCTGCTTCATTTGCAAATATTTTCTCCCATTCTGAGGGTTGTCGTTTCATCTTGTTTATGGTTTCTTTTGTTGTGCAAAAGCTTTTAAGTTTTATTAGGTCCCATTTGTTTATTTTTGTTTTCATTTCCATTTCTCTAGGAAGTGGGTGAAAAAGGATCTTGCTGTGATTTATGTCATAGAATGCTCTGCCTATGTTTTCCTCTAAGAGTTTTATAGTGTCTGGCCTTACATTTAGGTCTTTAATCCGTTTGGGATTTATTATTTTGTGTGGTGTTAGGGAGTGTTCTAATTTCATTCTTTCACATGTGACTGTCAAGTTTTCCCAGCAACACTTATTGAAGAGGTTTTCTTTTCTCCACTGTATATTCTTGCCTCCTTTATCAAAGATAAGGTGACCGTATGTGTGTGGTTTTATCTCTGGGCTTTCTATCCTGTTCCATTGATCTATATTTCTGTTTTTGTGCCACTACCATACTGTCTTGATTACTGTAGCTTTGTAGTATAGTTTGAAGTCAGGAGTCTGATTCCTCCAGCTCCATTTTTCTTTGTCAAGATAGCTTTTGCTCTTCAGGGTCTTTTGTGTTTCCATACAAATTGTGAATTTTTTGTTCTTGTTCTGTGAAAAATGCCATTGGTACTTTGATAGGTATTGCATTGAATCTCTAGATTGCTTTGGGTAGTATAGTCATTTTCACACTGTTGATTCTTCCAATCCAAGAACATGGTATCTCTGTCCATCTGTTTGTATCATCTTTAATTTCTTTCATCGGCGTCTTATAGTTTTCTGCTACAGGTCTTTTGTCTCCGTAGGTAGGTTTATTCCTAGGTATTTTTTTGTTGTTGTTGCAGTGGTAAATGAGAGTGTTTCTTTATTTCCCTTTCATATTTTCCATCATTAGTGTATAGGAATACAAGAGATTTCCATGCATTAATTTTGCATCCTGCTACTTTACCAAATTCATTGATTAGCTCTAGTAGTTTTCTGGTAGAGTCTTTAGGTTTCTCTATGTATAGTATCATGTCATCTGCAAACAGTGACAGTTTTACTTCTTCTTTTCCGATTTGGATTCCTTTTATTTCTTTTTCATCTCTGATTGCTGTGGCTAAAACTTCCAAAACACAGTTGAATTTTTGTGGTGAGAGTGGGCAGCCTTGTCTTGTCCCTGATCTTAGAGGAAATGGTTTTAGTTTTTCACCACTTAGAATGATGTTGGCTGTGGGTTTGTCATATATGGCCTTTATTATGTTGACCTAAGTTCCCTCTGTGCTTATTTTCTGGAGGGTTTTTTTTTTTTATCATAAATGGTGTTGAATTTTGCCAAAAGCTTTTTTTCATCTATTGATATTATCATATGGTTTTTATCTTTCATTTTTTTGATACAGTGAATCACATTGATTGATTTGCATATATTGAAGAATCCTTGCATTCCTGGGATAAACTGCACTTGATCATGATGTATGATCCTTTTAATATGCTGTTGCATTCTGTTTGCTAGTATTTTGTTGAGGAGTTTTGCATCTACGTTCATCAGTGATATTGGACTGTAGTTTTCTTTCTTTGTGACATCTTTGTGTGGTTTTGGTATCAGGGTGATGGTGGCTTCATAGAATGAGTTTGGGAGTGTTCCTCCATCTGCTATATT
This sequence comes from Monodon monoceros, assembly GCF_005190385.1. Lineage (NCBI taxonomy): Eukaryota > Metazoa > Chordata > Mammalia > Artiodactyla > Monodontidae > Monodon > Monodon monoceros. The sequence goes on from NW_021703767.1 coordinate 134,590,681, forward strand.
TTGGAAGAGTTTGACAAGGATGGGTGTTAGCTCTTCTCTAAATGTTTGATTGGGAGAGAGACCTTTAAAATGGTGGATGAGTAAGACGTGGAGATCACCTTCCTCCCCACAAATACATCAGAAATACGTCTGCATGTGGAACAACTCTTACAGAACACCTACTGAACACTTGCAGAATACCTCAGACTTCACAAAAGACAAGAAACTCCCCACGTACCTGGGTAGGGCAAAAGCAAAAAGAAAAAACAGGGGCAAAAGAATAGGGACGGGACCTGTTTCTCTGGGAGGCAGCTGTGAAGGAGGAAACGTTTCCATACCCAGGAAGTCCCTTCACTGGCAGAGATGGGAGGTGGTTGGAGGGGAAGCTCAGAGCCATGGAGGAGAGCGCAGCAACAGTGGTGCAGAAACTAACACCCCATTGTAAAGCAATTATACTCCAATAAAGATGTTAAAGAAAAGTACAACCTGATTTAAAAATAGGCAGAAAACCTGAATAGACATTTTCCCAAAGAAGACATACAGATAGCTAAAAGGTACACGAAAAGATGCTCAACATCATTAGTCATCAGAGAAATGCAAGTCAAAACCACAATAAGCTGTCACCTCTCACTGGTCAGAATAGCTATCATGAAAAAGAACACAAATAACCAGTGTTGGTGAGGATGTGTAGAAAAGGGAACAATTGTATACTGTTGATGGGAATGTAAATTGGTGAAGCCGCTGTGGAAAATAGTATGGAGGTTCCTCAAAAAACTAAAAATAGAACTACCATATGATCCAGCAATTCCCACTCTTGGGTATAAATCCAAAGAAAACAAAAACATTTTTTCCTAAAGATATATGCAACCCAATATTCATAGCAGCACTATTTACAGTAGCCAAGATATGGAAACAATGTAAGTGTCCATCAACAGATGAATAGGTAAAGAAGATGTGGTATATATATGTACAGGAATACTACTCATCTAGAAAAAGCTGAAATTTTGCCATTTGTAACAACATAGATGGACTTGGAGGGTATTATGCTCAGTAAAATAAGTCACACAGAGAAAGACAAATACTGTATAATATCACTTGTATGTGGAATCTAAAAAATAAAACAAACTAGTGAATATAAGAAAACAGAAACAGACTCACAGATATAGAGAACAAACTAGTGGTTACCAGTCAGGAGAGGAAAGCAGGGGAGGGACAAGATAGGAGTAGGGGATTAGGAGGTACAAACTACCATGTATAAAATAAGTAAGCTACAAGGCTATATTGTACAGCACAGGGAATATAGCCAATATTTTATAATAAGTATAATTGGAGTATAACCTTTAAAATTGACACTATGTTGTATCCCTGAAACTGTATTCTATTTCAGAATAAATTTCTTTATATTAAAAAAGTTGTTGATACATAAAGAAGTGTGCCATAAAAAAGATATGTTAAAATGTGGAGGAAATGATTAAGACTGTCCACTGGATGTGGGAAGGGGACTGTTCTGTAAAGTCTTATAATGATGCTATGTAATGACCAAGATAAATCTTGAAGAATCAGTAGATATTTTCCAGGCAGACAAAATAGTTGTGAGTGAAGAATGTTTCCGGAAGAGAAAGCAGTATTTATAAAAGCATAGTGGTGTGAATCATTCTTCATTAAAACAAAATTCATGCAATCAACGTTTACTGAGTTCCCACTAACTGCCAGACTCTGGACCAATCAGGGAACAGCAGGAGTTCAGATTGGCTGGCATGCAGACAGCTGAAATGGGGTAGAAGTTCAGAGCATAGGCTCTGGTGTCAGAGTTGATTTCAAATCTCGGCTCCAAGTTGTACAAACTTGGGTAAGTTATTCAATCTCTTTGTGCCTTGGTTTCCTCATCCACCAATACGTGCAGTGAGTGTACATGAGAAAATGTATGTAAAGCATTTTGCCCAGTGTCTGTGCGTGATCACGTCACTCACCAATACTTCTTTCATGTTGTTAATTTGGTATAAATGAGTACATGTTACTTGTATGGATGTAGAAGATATTCAACTCTTTGTAACCACACACACACACACACACACACACACACACAAAGACAAGGGATGATCTAGTGGTGATGCAATGATCTTAAAATACTTTTGCATAACAGGTGGTGACTGGTTATTGTTTTTTCAAAGACAAAGGTGAAGAAAATGGCCTTGAACTGAAACATATGGAAAGATGGCTTTAGACTAGTATATCTGATATAGTAACCACTAGCCACATGTAGCTCTTGAGCACTTAAATGTGACTGAAGAGCTGAATTTTTAATTTAATTTAATTTAACTTAACTAACTTAAAACTTAACTTAACTTAACTTAACTGAAATAACTACATATCCCTAGTGGCTACTGTACTGGACCACACAGCTTTAGATATTTTATATATATATATATATATATATATATATATATATGTATATATGTATGTATGTATATAAACTCATTCTGGAGGTTTAAATAAATTTTGTGGCTGACTCTGCTTGTTCCTTACCCAAAAGATTCTTTTCCATTGTGGGTTATTACAAGATACTGAATATAGTTCCCTGTGCTTAACAGTAGGTCCTTGTTGGTTACCTATTTTATATGTAGTAGTATGTATATGTTAACTCCAACCTCTTAATTTATCCCTCCCCCACTATCCCCTTTGGTAACCATAGTTTGTTTTCTATGTCTGTGAGTCTATTTCTGTTTCGTAAATAAGTTCATTTTTACCACTTTGCATTCTTGATATGGAACGGAGTTTCGGTCAGGAAATGCAGGTAATCCCATACCTCCTTCACCTCCAGCTGTGATGGACAATTGTGCTGAAAAGTTGCAGAGCTCCCTTGCAATGCACTTTCAAGCGTTTGGTGAATATTTGGGGATCCAAGTCTATTTCTTCCTACCGTGTCCATCATCAGCTAACCGCAATACCCACACTTCTGCCACAGGAAAAAAGATATTTCACTCTCCCAGGCTTTCATTGAATAAAGAGATTTTTGGACTGAGCTCCTTGAAATATCAATGCTCCATATTACTCCCCAGATACAGATATAAATCTTTATAACGGTACACTTTACAAGCACCACTCCGGAGTCTTTTCTGATTATTAATCACAGTGTTTCCTTATTAATACTGTAAAAAATGTAAAAGGCATAAACATTTTGCAATCTATCTGTTCTTTCTGTGTGGGCATACATCAGGGGCTTCTTTAAGCATCCCTAATGGTTTACCCATCACATTTTTTATGAGTTTATATGGGAAGAAAATTGTACCAGAAAACTGAATTCAATGACTGTCATTCTATGAATAAATTCTGTTATCTTTGATACTTGGGGTATAATAAAAACATACAAAAGTTAAATTTCAGCATCCTTGCAGAGTTATGTCAACTGTTTTTAATGTCAATAAGACAGTGCTGTTCAACCAATGTTTTATCCCTCCAAAAAATACTGCTTGATTTTCAGGTTATGTTTTCATTAAAACAACTTGTTTTTAACAGTGAGATGCTGTGTATGTTTGCTAATCTATGTATACTACAAAGTCTGATCAAAATGAAGGGTTATAATTTCAAGACATGGAGCTCAGTAAAAATCTGTCTATACTTTGGATGAAAGATTAAAATAAAAGTCAGATATCCATAAAATGTGCTTTATATAAGTTAGATCGGAAAATATCTTGGTAGAGTAACTTTGATCAAGCAGATTCTTTATATTTTTATATTTACACACATCACCCTGTTATTAGAGGGCATATTTTACATTGCATCCTATAGGTATATTCTACAAATAAGATATTGATCTTTATGATCACCTATGAGATTTAAAAAAGAAAAACGCAATGATCTAAATAAAACAAAGTGCAGATTTCCTGAACTATCCAACTTCAATATTTGCAAATTGATTCACTGTGCTTCTTTTATAGGATAAAAACTCTAAGCAACTTCTTTAAGATATGGGAAGCCTGAAGCACAGAGAGCTTCCCCACAGTATTGACCCACAGACTCTCAGCTGCTCATCCAAAGGTCTATAATTTTCCTTAGGGGAGGGGGTGGAATGTTGAATTTTTACCTCCAAAAGATCTAACCTATCTAAGTGGCCATTTCCTTAATGGCTTATTTGCTAAGATACAAGAAAACTGAAGTTAAAACCTCAAAGATGCTCAGGAATGTAAAAGCTCTGAACGCCCTCTGCCGCCTTCACTCCCACCCACCCCACATACCCTAATGAGTCCATACATATAAGTTACAAAGAAATGAAACATTGCAGGTATTTGCTAGTGATGTGGACGCATCCCTTGGATTTCTGAGACCCTCTGCACTTAGTTATTAACATCTGGGACCTCAGGGTTCCTATATTCTCTTAAGCTTTGCCTCAGGGAGGTTTCTGCCTCATTTCCTGGTCTCAGGCTAACCCTCAGACCCTCTGCATGTAGGAAAAGCAGGAAACGATTTGGACCGAAGTACATTTTGAGGTATGTAAACCAAATTTATTCCCAAGTCTAGTAGAGTTTAAAAAAAATCTTTTTTTTTTTTTTTGGTGAAGTAAGTAGGTAATTGAAATAAAAGTGCCTCCCTGGCCTAAATATATGTCAGATGACATGAATTCTCTATTTGTCTGTGGAGACAGCTTCTGATCTTGACCACAAGCAAGATTTCCCAGAAAAATTAAAGTCATGGAAGGGAAGGCAGGCTCAGGAACAGGTCCATTAGGTGGGCTGTTGGAGTTTCATCAGACACACCTTATCCTCGTTTAGGGCATTCACCCAGTTTATTTTCATGACTGGGCTAAATCATCTTTTCTGGACCTACCCAGACTCCATGTGAGCAAATGAGTGTTTTGTTTTCTTTTAAAAGTGTACAAGGAGATGCTTATTTGTGAAGAAGATTCCAGAGTTGACATCCTTGGAAGTTAATCCTGATTAATAGGTGTTTGGCTGTATAATTTTGGCTTTTGCTTGACATTGAGGCTCTGGTCTCCAGCCACCTGACAATTATCACCAAGTCTCAGGGCACACCTTGTAGACACCCCCGTGTGGGGGAGATGGCTTAATTGGATGGCATAAACAACACCTTATAACCAGGAAACACTCATTAAGCAGCTCATCTCCCAGAATTTCACAATCCTCTCTCATTTTCCCATGTTCACTGGCACCACAAAGAGGTGTTTTGTCTTGCTTTGTTTTGTTTTGCCTTTGTATGATATTTGCTGACGTTTTTCCTTGCTCTGGGGTGGTTGTCAGCATTAAGGAGAAAGTGGAATCGACATTGCTTGAATGTTTTCACCCTGGAGAGGTTAAGCCAACATGTCATGGTGGGGCTCACGCTTAGACACACATTGGAACAATTGAGACTGGATCGTGGATAGCGAATGTTCTCAGAGCTACGTTTTTATTTTGATAAGCAGGAACAGCTCCATACAATTTCTCCACCAGCTTCTGGGAAATATCTCTACTGTTCTTTCTCTTTAGATGCAACAATGTGAGGGTTTGAGGTTGAAGTATAAGAACTTTGATGGGGGTTTTCAAGATGGCAGTTATTTCAAATTTCACCTGAAACCCCTGGCACACAGATTTGCACAAATGGCATTTCTTCTGTAGACTAAAATCAAATAAATGGCCTGACAGTGGAGGGAGACAGAGGCACCTTGGGCTTCTGGCTCCCCAGACTCTTCTGCCCTCTCTCTGATTCACAAAATAACCTGGGAGAGACTTTGAGGATATGGTCATATTTTTAACAAATTAGGGAAGTTAAGTTTCTACGAAGCACTTTCTATGTGTAGAGCACAGTGCTAGATGTTGTGAGGATAAAGCGACTTTATATAGGTCTTACTGCTAAAGAAATTCATAATCTAGTTGGAGAATTAGTGTCAGGTCTAACTTAAATACCTGTGAGTTTGCATCCAACGTGCAATGGTGATTTGCGAGACCAGGAAAGGACTCCAAATATATCACCTATACCAAGGTTAAAGCCAGCTCCAATTTCATCCTAACCCAACCTCAGCCTCAAACCTAACCTTTCCAAAAACCACAGTAGATCTCTTACACTGAGTACCTGGAACATGCTTGGCATTGTGATATGTTCTTAATAGATGTGATGTTATTTCGTTCTGAACTGTATTCAGCTTTGAGCCTGCTTTAGCTTCTCTGCCAGTTCAAATGCCAGGCAACCTCTTGTATAGGCTTGGGTTGAGCTGGATGGCCACTCAAGGCACTAAACTGCTGCTCCAGATTTGCAAATGCATGTTCCCAAAGCCATGCAGAGAGCTGTCATCCAAGGCATCTACATGTTTTGGAAATTTGGTAAGGCTGGGAACAAAAGGAACCTGAAGTAACATCCTAGGATATTAGGGTGTCCCCTTCCCTCAGTCCCCGAAGGGCTCCTATCACCCTGATGAATTGTAAAGAGTAGAAAAGTTCTCTAATAATAGTCTCAACATGTTTCTTCTATGTCTGCAGCTTATTTACAAGAAGGGCTTCAGGATTCCACTGTCTTTAAGGTCTCTTAGATTATGGGCTCCGTGTGGGTGAGAAAGAGACAGAATTCTCTCAAGACTTGACTTGGATTTTGAATTCTGAATTTCTATCTGTACAGCTACAAAGAACTACCTGACTGCCCCCCATCTCTGAAGTGTCAGCACAAGTTCGGAATGATAACTCTCCAAACACCATTAAGTCAAGACTACTGGTGTGTTCATTGAACCTGGCTTATCCCAAACCACAGATTTTTTCAGGAATAGAATTTTTGAAGTGTGCTCAGAATTATTTTTTTATTGGGGAGGAAAAAGCTCTATAAATTTGTGCCAAAGTAGATCATATAGCTACTTTTGAAACTCTTCCTTTTGTTCTTGTTATTCCTACTAAAATTTGGGGAGATACCCTAAGGATTCATCTGTGTGACATGGAAGAAGCACCCCCAGAGCTGTACTTTTAAAAGTCTTAATAGATTCCAAAGATTAGTTGAATGTTATATGCCACTTTTCATTCCTTTTTTTTGCTTTCTTAGACAACCCTGAAAGACCAACATTAATAATTCTGCTTCCAGGGATATCAGCTCGGTGCTTTGTGACCGCCTGGAGGGGTGGGATGGGGAGGGTGGGAGGGAGGGAGACACAAGAGGGAGGAGATATGGGAACATGTGTATATGTATGGCTGATTCACTTTGTTGTAAAGCAGAAACTAACACACCATTGTAAAGCAATTATACCCCAATAAAGATGTTAAAAAAAAAAATTCTGCTTCAACAGAGTAACTGAGGCTCAGATGAGTTAAACAACATGGCCAACTCCATACATCAGCCTCTTGTGCTCCTTCCACTAACACTTTGCTCCTTTTAAAGTTGTTTTCAACAAACCTCAGAAATCTTAGACATTGTGAAAATATATGAAAAGTAATTTTATTTAAAAACTTCCCCAGCTTTATTGAGACAAAACTGACATATAACACTGTGTAAGTTTAAGGTGTACAATGTGTTAATTTGGTAACATGTATATTGCAGTATGATTATCACAGTAACCATTCACGTCCATCACATCTCAAAACTACCCTTTCTTTTTTGTGGTGAGAGCATTCAAGACCTACTCTTTTAGCAACTTTCAAGTATATAATACAGTACTGTTAACTATAATTGCAATGCTGTGACTTACACCCTCGGAACTTATTCATCTTCTAACTTGAAATTTGTCCTCTTTCCCAATATTTCCCCATTTCCCTCATCCCTCAGGCCCTGGTACTCTACTCCCTGTTTCTATGAGTTTGGCTTTTTTAGATTCCACATATAAGTGCTATTTTACAGTATTTGTCCCTGTTTGATTTACTTCATTTAGCATAATGCCCTCAAGGTCCATCTATGTTGTCACAAAAGGCAGGATGTCATTCTTATAGCTGAAAAATATTCCATATATATTATATATCATATCTTCTTTATCCATTCATCTATTGATGGACACTTAGGTTGCTTCCATATCTTGGCCATTATACGTACTACTGCTAGGAACATTGGAGTGTGTATATTTTTTCAAATTAGTGTTTTTGTTTTCTTTGGATAAATACCCAGTAATGGAATTGCTGGGTTGTATGGTAGTTCTAGTTTCAGTTTTTTGAGGAAACTCCAGTTGGCTGCACTGATTTACATTCTCACCAACAGTGCACAAGGGTCCAACAGAAAAATCATTACAGCCTTAAAATAGGTGGCTTTTTTTCTCATGTCCTGTTTCTCATCAGCACCACTAAGGGAGATGGTATAAAAGTCCCAAGAAGAATATTGGAGAATGTGTTCAAGACAACTGGGGCACAACACTACTTATTTGTATCTGCTATAATGCATCAATAGAAATGCAGAAGAAATCTGATATGGATGTTAAAATGAATTGCTGAAGGAAGAAGACTCTTGGCTTCTTGGTGGAACCATGAGAAGAGTCAAAAAGTTTAGCTAAGCATTGGTGCCACAGTCAGTCCCATCATTTGGCAAAAAGTCAGTGACTAGAGTTGATTAGTTGCAGCTAACCAGTGGAGTGCTGGTAAAGTAGGGGTGGGGCTCTGGGAAGCCAGATTTGTGGCATTTGTCAAAAAAAGGAATCTAAAAAAGAATGCATATATGTATATGTATAACTGATCTACTTTGCTGTACAGCAGAAACTAACACAACATTGCAAATCAACTATACTGCAATAAAAATTTTCTTTGAAAGACCAATGGTTTAACAATGGTCTCACAAATTCCTGAAAATTTAACAACTGGCTCTCATAAGCCACTATGATCTGGCTCCGACATGCTACCACAATTCTTCTCTGAGAATTGATGGCCCCAGGCAGCTTCTGGTAAAATACATCCAGGATTTACTTGCCCAGGATTTCCCAGGTGGACGCTCATCATGGGAGTGATGCTGGTTCTATTCATCACATTTCCTGCTACAGTGGCTGGTGATTAAGGAAATCCCCTTTCAAAAGACTCTTTCAAGCAGGTAGAACTTTGTTTTGAGGAAAAAAAGACAGTGAAAAATGTTTGTAAACACCAAAGATGCCAATTTATCAGGGAGATCTCAGATGAAAAACCCATTAGAAATAAAGCCCAAATTCATACTACTCAGTAGCAAAACCCCCCAAATAACCCAATTTAAAAAGGGACAAATGGCTTGAATAGACGTTTTTCTCAAAAGCAGCATACAAGAGGCCAACAGGTACTCAATATCACTAATCAGGCAATAGAAATCAAAACCACAAGGAGATATCACCTCACACCCGTTAGGATGGCTATTATCAAAAAAATAAGAAATAATAAGTATTGACAAGGATGTGGAGAAAAGCGAACTCTTGTGCACTGTTGGTGGGAATGTAAATTGGTGCAGCCACTATGGAAAAAAGTATGGGGGTTCTCACCACAGAAATCCAGGGCTGCAGGAGAACTCAAGCCAGGCAGAGCCTTAAGGGGCCGAATTTCCTCTCTAGGAAGAAAGGGGTGCACAGTACAGCTTGGGGTCAGGAGCTCGGTTCCCATCCCAACTGCCACTCTGTAGCTGTGTGAACCTCAGAGAGCTTATTGACCTTTGCAATCTCTGGTTCTCATCTGTAAAATGTAGATAACATTCCCAACTTCATGATAATGTTATGGGACTTATATGTAAATCGCTTTGAAAGTACGTAAGTAACATATAAAAACATATTTATCTAGGAATATCTCTAAGTGTCAGATATATAGTAAGCCCTCTTCAGTGTGGTCCAGAGACTGTGCTCCTGGGAGGGTCTCCCACTTGCCCCCAGGTCTCCCTGGAGCCCAGCCTTTGCCCTCTGTGCAAGGGTGGGTAACGAGTGTTTCAGTGCAGGCTCTGCTCTGGCAAGAGCCCAGCACCCAGCAGGCTGAGCCAGAGCCCTCTAGCCAGGTGCGTCCGGCCTGAATCACCAAGCCGGGCCAGGTGAAGCTCTGGGGTGGCACCTGCCCGGGGTTGGCAAGACTTCTGAGAGCACTGCCTAATCCCCAGTAATCATAATGACAACAATAGTGGCGATAATGCAGGGCTTTCTGTGCACAAAGTGTGATTCAATCCCCAAAGGTCCAGGAACTCTACAAAAGGTCCTGATAAGTATTATTATCTCTTGGGAGGGCAGCAGGTTTCCCCTGCGGGCAAATTCTGTGTGGGGAAGTAAGGAGCCTGAGACATCAGGAGGGCAGGTTCAGGGAGAGCTTTTCTTTCCTATTTCTCTTTGGAGGTGAATTATCAGCAGCAAATGACAGAACACAAGCTCAGGTTTTAAGGTAAAGAGGGGGACACTGTGGGGGGGGCTGTTTGCCCTGCATGTGTGGTCTGCAGCTGGCACACTGGAGGGTCTTCGGGGCTGGCAGGTAATGGTAGTGAACAAAAACGGTCAAGTGGAAGGCAAGCATAGTTCAAGTGGAATGAGATCAAGATGGCCATGCCCATTGATGCTTGGCTTCTGTACTGGGGAAGGATAAGGAGGGGTGGGGACTGTGGTAAAGTGAAGGGAAAAGAGCGTGCTCCTATGAAATGGGGAATCTCTGCTCAGATCCAACCAAAGCTGGCCCCATCTTCTAGTTTTGGAGGGAAGCAGGAAATCTAATTATTTTTCTTTTTTTTAAAAAAATTATTTTATTGAAGTAGAGTGGATTTACAATCTTGTGTTAATTTCAAGTGTATAGCTAAGTGATTCAGTTATACATATATGTACATTCTTTTTCATATTCTTCTCTGTTATGGTTCATCACAGGATATTGAATATAGTTCCCTGTGCTATAAGTAGGACCTTGTTGTTTATCCATTCTCTATGTAATAGTTTGCATCTGCTAATCCCAAAGTCCCAATCCATCCCTCTTCCTCCCCCGTTCCCCCTTGGCAACCACGAGTCTGTTCTCTATGTCTGTGAGTCTGTTTCTGTTTTGTAGATAGGTTCATTTGTGTCATATTTTAGATTCCACATATAAGTGATATCATGTGGTATTTGTCTTTCTTTGTCTGACTGACTTCACTCAGTATGGCAATCTCTAGGTCCATCCATGTTGCTGCAAATGACATTATTTCATTCTTTTTTATGGCTGAGTAATATTCCATGGTATATATGTACCACATCTTCTTTATCCATTCATCTGTCAATGGTCATTTAGGTTGTGGAAATCTAAATTTTTGTGAAAGATACCTTTAAATTTGAAATATTGGCAACTGATTTGAACATTTTCAAATGCCGTTGGCCTATGGCCTGCCTGGTTAGGGTCTCTCTTGGAAGATAACCCTTCAGTTATTTCAAATTTTTAAGGAGTTGAGCCTCATTATACACATGGAATTGGATGAGACAGAGCTGGCCCACTGTGTACCTCCCACCCCAATCTGCATCCCCAAGGTTATAAAGGAAGCCAGTGGGAAGGCGGAGGATTCAGGGCTCAGTTGGAGTAGGGCTGAATGGGGCTACCCAGCTATGGTCAGGTGAGAACAAGAGAAAGGAAGGTGGTAGAAGGAGGGCTGCTGAGGGTGTGATGCCTCAGGGTGGCTGGAGATGAAGGGCAACTAGGACAAAACGTTGTCGTTTTTAGCTTCCCCCTCCCTTTCTTTCTCTTTACAACCCTACCATCCATTGTTTCTCCCAGCCCTTCTTTCCTTCCTTCCTTCCTCCCTCCCTTCCTTCCTTCCTTCCTTCCTTCCTTCCTTCCTTCCTTCCTTCCT